>NC_058523.1:414493674-414796704 GCF_904849725.1 Hordeum vulgare subsp. vulgare
TGGGGACATTAAAGCAAGGATAATATGAAAGAGGAGAAGAAAGAGGAGGAGAAAGAGAAGAAGAAGAAATCAAGAATAAGGAGGAGAAGGAGGAGAAGGACTAGAAGGTCCTTGGCCTTCTCCTTCTCCTCCTCCTCCTCCTCCTTCTCCTTCTTCTCTTCTTCTTCTTCTTCTTCTTCTTCTTCTTCTTCTTTCTTTTCATTTTTCCTATTTCTTCTCCTCTTCTCCTCTTGTTGGAGCTAAATTACCTAATTATGTCTTTTTGGAGCTAAATGGGCTAATTATCCCATTTTAGAGGAAAACAAGCTAAGTATATAATATTCATGAGCTAACCAAGGTTCTTATGCCATTTTGAGCTTATTAGGGTATTTTGGAGCTAAATGGGCTAATTATGTCATTGTTGGGGAAATTAAAGCAAGGATAATGTGAAATAGAAGAAGAAAGAGGAGGAGGAGGACAATAAGAAGAAATCAAGAAGGAGGAGAAGGAGGAGGAGGAGAAGGACTAGAAGGTCCTTGGCCTTCTCCTTCTCCTCCTCCTCCTCCTCCTTCTCCTTATCCTTCTTCTTCTTCTTCTTCTTTCTTTTCATTTTTCCTATTTCTTCTCCTCTTCTCCTCTTGTTGGAGCTAAATTACCTAATTATGTCTTCCTGAAGCAAAATGGGTTAATTATCCCATTTTAGAGGAAAACAAGCTAAGTATATAATATTCATGAGCTAACCAAGGTTCTTATGCCATTTTGAGCTTATTATGGTATTTTGGAGCTAAATGGGCTAATTATGTCATTGTTGGGGAAATTAAAGCAAGGATAATATTAAAGAGGAGAAGAAAGAGGAGGAGGAGGAGAAGAGGAAGAAATCAAGAAGAAGGAGGAGAAGGAGGAGGAGGAGAAGGACTAGAAGGTCCTTGGCCTTCTTCTCCTCCTCCTCCTCCTCCTTCTCCTTCTTCTCTTCTTCTTCTTATTATTCTTCTTCTTCTTTCTTTTCATTTTTCCTATCTCTTCTCCTCTTGTTGGAGCTAAATTACCTAATTATGTCTTTTTGGAGCTAAATGGGCTAATTATACTGTTTTAGAGGAAAACAAGCTAAGTATATAATATTCATGAGGTAACCAAGGTTCTTATGCCATTTTGAGCTTATTATGGTATTTTGGAGCTAAATGGGCTCATTATGTCATTGTTGGGGGAAATTAAAGCAAGGATAATATAAAAGAGGAGAAGAAAGAGGAGGAGGAGGAGAAGAAGAAGAAATCAAGAAGAAGGAGGAGAAGGAGGAGAAGGAGGAGGAGGAGAAGGACTAGAAGGTCCTTTGGCTTCTCCTTCTCCTCCTCCTCCTCCTCCTTCTCCTTCTTCTCTTCTTCTTCTTTTTCTTCTTCTTTCTTTTCATTTTTCCTATTTCTTCTCCTCTTCTCCTCTTAATTGAGCTAAATTACCTAATTATGTCTTTTTGGAGCTAAATGGGTTAATTATCCCATTTTAGAGGAAAACAAGATAAGTATATAATATTCATGAGCTAACCAAGGTTCTTATGCCATTTTGAGCTTATTATGGTATTTTGGAGCTAAATGGGCTAATTATGTCATTGTTGGGTAAATTAAAGCAAGGATAATATGAAAGAGGAGAAGAAAAAGGAGGAGCAGGAGAAGAAGAAGAAATCAAGAATAAGGAGGAGAAGGAGAAGGAGGAGAAGGACTAGAAGGTCCTTGGCCTTCTCCTTCTCCTCCTCCTCCTCCTCCTTCTCCTTCTTCTCTTCTTCTTCTTCTTCTTCTTCTTCTTTCTTTTCATTTTTCCTATTTCTTCTCCTCTTCTCCTCTTGTTGGAGCTAAATTACCTAATTATGTCTTTTTGGAACTAAATGGGCTAATTATCCCATTTTAGAGGAAAACAAGTTAAGTATATAATATTCATGAGCTAACCAAGGTTCTTATGCCATTTTGAGCTTATTATGGTATTTTGGAGCTAAATGGGCTAATTATGTCATTGTTGGGGAAATTAAAGCAAGGATAATATGAAATAGAAGAAGAAAGAGGAGGAGGAGGAGAAGAAGAAATCAAGAAGAAGGAGGAGAAGGAGGAGAAGGAGGAGGAGGAGAAGGACTAGAAGGTACTTGGCCTTCTCCTTCTCCTCCTCCTCCTCCTCCTTCATCTTCTTCTTCTTCTTCTTCTTCTTCTTCTTTCTTTTCATTTTTCCTATTTCTTCTCCTCTTCTCCTCTTTTTGGAGCTAAATTACCTAATTATGTCTTTTTGGAGCTAAATGGGTTAATTATCCCATTTTAGAGGAAAACAAGCTAAGTATATGATATTCATGAGCTAACCAAGGTTCTTATGCCATTTTGAGCTTATTATGGTATTTTGGAGCTAAATGGGCTAATTATGTCATTGTTGGGGAAATTATAGCAAGGATAATATGAAAGAGGAGAAGAAAGAGGAGGAGGAGGAGAAGAAGAAGAAATCAAGAATAAGGAGGAGAAGGAGGAGGAGGAGAAGGACTAGAAGGTCCTTGGCCTTCTCCTTCTCCTCCTCCTCCTCCTCCTCCTCCTCCTTCTTCTTCTTCTTCTTTCTTTTCATTTTTCCTATTTCTTCTCCTCTTCTCCTCTTTTTGGAGCTAAATTACCTAATTATCTCTTTTTGGAGCTAAATGGGTTAATTATCCCATTTTAGAGGAAAACAAGCTAAGTATATAATATTCATGAGCTAACCAAGGTTCTTATGCCATTTTGAGCTTATTATGGTATTTTGGAGCTAAATGGGCTAATTATGTCATTGTTGGGGACATTAAAGCAAGGATAATATGAAAGAGGAGAAGAAAGAGGAGGAGAAAGAGAAGAAGAAGAAATCAAGAATAAGGAGGAGAAGGAGGAGAAGGACTAGAAGGTCCTTGGCCTTCTCCTTCTCCTCCTCCTCCTCCTCCTTCTCCTTCTTCTCTTCTTCTTCTTCTTCTTCTTCTTCTTCTTCTTTCTTTTCATTTTTCCTATTTCTTCTCCTCTTCTCCTCTTGTTGGAGCTAAATTACCTAATTATGTCTTTTTGGAGCTAAATGGGCTAATTATCCCATTTTAGAGGAAAACAAGCTAAGTATATAATATTCATGAGCTAACCAAGGTTCTTATGCCATTTTGAGCTTATTAGGGTATTTTGGAGCTAAATGGGCTAATTATGTCATTGTTGGGGAAATTAAAGCAAGGATAATGTGAAATAGAAGAAGAAAGAGGAGGAGGAGGACAATAAGAAGAAATCAAGAAGGAGGAGAAGGAGGAGGAGGAGAAGGACTAGAAGGTCCTTGGCCTTCTCCTTCTCCTCCTCCTCCTCCTCCTTCTCCTTATCCTTCTTCTTCTTCTTCTTCTTTCTTTTCATTTTTCCTATTTCTTCTCCTCTTCTCCTCTTGTTGGAGCTAAATTACCTAATTATGTCTTCCTGAAGCAAAATGGGTTAATTATCCCATTTTAGAGGAAAACAAGCTAAGTATATAATATTCATGAGCTAACCAAGGTTCTTATGCCATTTTGAGCTTATTATGGTATTTTGGAGCTAAATGGGCTAATTATGTCATTGTTGGGGAAATTAAAGCAAGGATAATATTAAAGAGGAGAAGAAAGAGGAGGAGGAGGAGAAGAGGAAGAAATCAAGAAGAAGGAGGAGAAGGAGGAGGAGGAGAAGGACTAGAAGGTCCTTGGCCTTCTCCTTCTCCTCCTCCTCCTCCTTCTCCTTCGTCTCTTCTTCTTCTTATTATTCTTCTTCTTCTTTCTTTTCATTTTTCCTATTTCTTCTCCTCTTCTCCTCTTGTTGGAGCTAAATTATCTAATTATGTCTTTTTGGAGCTAAATGGGCTAATTCTCCCATTTTAGAGGAAAACAAGCTAAGTATATAATATTCATGAGCTAACCAAGGTTCTTATGCCATTTTGAGCTTATTATGGTATTTTGGAGCTAAATGGGCTAATTATGTCATTGTTAGGGAAATTAAAGCAAGGATAATGTGAAATAGAAGAAGAAAGAGGAGGAGGAGGAGAATAAGAAGAAATCAAGAAGGAGGAGAAGGAGGAGAAGGAGGAGGAGGAGAAGGACTAGAAGGTCCTTGGCCTTCTCCTTCTCCTCCTCCTCCTCCTCCTTCTCCTTATCCTTCTTCTTCTTCTTCTTTCTTTTCATTTTTCCTATTTCTTCTCCTCTTCTCCTCTTGTTGGAGCTAAATTACCTAATTATGTCTTCCTGAAGCTAAATGGGTTAATTATCCCATTTTAGAGGAAAACAAGCTAAGTATATAATATTCATGAGCTAACCAAGGTTCTTATGCCATTTTGAGCTTATTATGGTATTTTGGAGCTAAATGGGCTAATTATTTCATTGTTGGGGAAATTAAAGCAAGGATAATATGAAAGAGGAGAAGAAAGAGGAGGAGGAGGAGAAGAGGAAGAAATCAAGAAGAAGGAGGAGAAGGAGGAGGAGGAGAAGGACTAGAAGGTCCTTGGCCTTCTCCTTCTCCTCCTCCTCCTCCTTCTCCTTCGTCTCTTCTTCTTCTTCTTATTCTTCTTCTTCTTTCTTTTCATTTTTCCTATTTCTTCTCCTCTTCTCCTCTTGTTGGAGCTAAATTACCTAATTATGTATTTTTGGAGCTAAATGGGCTAATTATCCCATTTTAGAGGAAAACAAGCTAAGTATATAATATTCATGAGCTAACCAAGGTTCTTATGCCATTTTGAGCTTATTATGGTATTTTGGAGCTAAATGGGCTAATTATGTCATTGTTAGGGAAATTAAATCAAGGATAATATGAAAGGTGATAAGAAAGGGGAGGAGGAGGAGAAGAAGAAGAAATCAAGAATAAGGAGGAGAAGGAGGAGGAGGAGAAGGACTAGAAGGTCCTTGGCCTTCTCCTTCTCCTCCTCCTTCTCCTTCTTCTCTTCTTCTTCTTCTTCTGCTTCTTCTTCTTATTTCTTTTCATTTTTCCTATTTCTTCTCCTCTTGTTGGAGCTAAATTACCTAATTATGTCTTTTTGGAGGTAAATGGGCTAATTATCCCATTTTAGAGGAAAACAAGTTAAGTATATAATATTCATGAGCTAACCAAGGTTCTTATGCCATTTTGAGCTTATTATGGTATTTTGGAGCTAAACGGACTAATTATGTCATTGTTGGGGAAATTAAAGCAAGAATAATATGAAAGAGGAGAAGAAAGAGGAGGAGGAGGAGAAGAAGAAGAAATCAAGAAGAAGGAGGAGAAGGAGGAGAAGGAGGAGGAGGAGAAGGACTAGAAGGTCCTTGGCCTTCTCCTTCTCCTCCTCCTCCTTCTCCTTCTTCTCTTCTTCTTCTTCTTATTCTTCTTCTTCTTCTTCTTCTTTCTTTTCATTTTTCCTATTTCTTGTCTTCTTCTCCTCTTGTTGGTGCTAAATTATCTAATTATGTCTTTTTGGAGCTAAATGGGCTAATTATCCCATTTTAGAGGAAAACAAGCTAAGTATATAATATTCATGAGCTAACCAAGGTTCTTATGCCATTTTGAGCTTATTATGGTATTTTGGAGCTAAATGGGCTAATTATGTCATTTTTGGGGAAATTAAAGCAACGATAATATGAAAGAGGAGAAGAAAGAGGAGGAGGAGAAGAAGAAGAAGAAATCAAGAAGGAGGAGAAGGAGGAGAAGGAGGAGGAGGAGAAGGACTAGAAGGTCCTTGGCCTTCTCCTCCTCCTCCTCCTCCTTCTCCTTCTTCTCTTCTTCTTCTTCTTCTTCTTCTTCTTATTTCTTTTAATTTTTCCTATTTCTTCTCCTCTTCTCCTCTTGTTGGAGCTAAATTACCTAACTATGTCTTTTCGGAGCTAAATGGGCTAATTATCCCATTTTAGAGGAAATGAAGCTAAGTATATAATATTCATGAACTAACCAAGGTTCTTATGCCATTTTGAGCTTATTATGGCATTTTGGACCTAAATGGGCTAATTATGTCATTGTTGGGGAAATTAAAGCAAGGATAATATGAAAGAGGAGAAGAAAGAGGAGGAGGAGGAGAAGAAGAAGAAATCAAGAAGAAGGAGGAGAAGGACTAGAAGGTCCTTGGCCTTCTCCTCCTCCTCCTCCTCCTCCTCCTCCTCCTTCTCCTCCTTCTCCTTCTTCTCTTCTTCTTCTTCTTCTTTCTTTTCATTTTTCCTATTTCTTCTCCTCTTCTTGGAGCTAAATTACCTAATTATGTCTTTTTGGAGCTAAATGGGCTAATTATCTCATTTTAGAGGAAAACAAGCTAAGTATATAATATTCATGAGCTAACCAAGGTTCTTATGCCTTTTTGAGGTTATTATGGCATTTTGGAGCTAAATGGGCTAATTATGTCTTTTTGGGGAAATTAAAGCAAGGATAATATGAAAGAGGAGAAGAGAAACTTACCGTAGTGGCCATCAAGGAGGAGAAACACCACGGTTGCTCGCGGCGGCTTTGTTTGGAGACGGTTGCCCTCGAGAAGGGTCGTGCGATGCCGCTCGGGAGTTATTTTGCAGAAAAGATATTTTGCAATGTCTCAGTTAGCATGATGACACTCAATTATTAATACCAGTTTATAATGAAACTCACTGTGCCAATCGAAGAGAAGACGGGCATCAGCGGAGGGACTTGACCGCTCTTCTCGCACAGACCGTGAAGAGTGGGTCGTATTAGTTAGTAATGAAACAGACATTACACACATGATTTGGCTAATGTGAAAAAAACATACCACAAAAAGCTCATACAGGGCCCGTTGACCCGCCTCATTCCGGACCCTCTCCTCCTCAATCAATCGTGCCATGGTCTGGTCCCTCTCATCAAGAGCAGCGTGAAGAGCAGCCTGGCTTGCCAATCTCTCTTTCTCAAGAGCAGCCTGGTTTGCCACTCTCTCTTTCTGAAGAGCAGCCTGAAACACCATTCCTCGTTACCACAGTAATGATCTATGGTGACACACATAATGAAATGGATGAAAGTGTTCTTAGTCCGTACAACTAACCTCGATGGCAAGTTCGACTGGCCGTGGACGACGCGTTATCTCAGGACAGCTGCTCGACTCGCGCGCCTTGTTCTCTGGAAGAGTGAGTGGACAACGCATTATCCCATCTCCAATGGCTATCGAGCCATGGGGCCTCCCGCCACCAGATATCATCACCAGCTCTGGATCCAAAGGTTCCTGGCCAGGGTTAAAGTCATCCCCTTTCGTAGCCTTCCCCGCGTCCCTGTATGCCACGAGCTTCTGGTGGGATGATATGTTGGTGAAGTTATTGGGATCATCCAGGTCAGACTCAGAGAATGCCTTCGCTTTCTTGTACGAGGCAGTATGGGCCATGCCATAAAGGTTGTACAAGTGTGGCATCTCCGTCTTATTGTGATGCGCCTAAAAGAGAGGAACAAAATATTAGCATCAAGAATGAATTGCATGAATCATGAAGCAAATCACATACCCAGTTTCGTCCAAACTGAAGTAAGTTGGCGCTTCCTTGATGATGTGGCACACCAACCATTTGGCTACGCAGATCCTTCGCATTCTCGTGGACGGCTCGCTAGCTGCCTGTGCACCACTCATCAACCAACGCCTCCCAACAATCCATCTTATTCGCACACCATCTCGGGGGCACCTATAAGTTATTAGAAAGAATTTTCAGCGCTACGCCTATGAATGAAATCAAGAAAACTACGTAGAAGGACTTAAGAATAGGTAATTACTTGCTCCTTCTTCAGAAACTTTCCGCGGCAATCCCTCTTCTGCTTCTTAATACCATGCGTGGCGTAGTAATCTCGAATAGCCAGCGGCCGAGCCTCGTGGCGCAAGTTCTGTAGTAACCGCCTACACTCGGCCTCGAGAACCCTGGCCGCCTCCTCCTCATATCCATCCTCACACCTATAGAAGGTCTGCAATCAAACGTGAAAACACCGATTAGTACAATAATTAGCTATATTGTTAATTTCAGATTCTGTAAAAGGATAATTTACCCAAAAGCTCTTGATCACCATCTCAGCCCTCGTGTGGCACAAGACACCATCTATAATCTCCTCCGGCAGGGCCTGCGCAGCCTGGTAGCGCTCCGAGGAAAATCCTAGTGTAGGAACCTGACCCTCACCAGGCAACGTGACAAACCCCGGGAAATTTGTCCGGCAAAGCACACCAAGGACGGAGTTCGGCTTGCGGACTCCAAGAGGGTGTACCCATCCCCTGCAGTATGATAAGGTCAACGCATTAGATATTTGAACAAACTTGAAGGAAAAAGCTAAAAAAAGAGTAAATGTACTTACTATCTCCTTCAGGTTTAATCACCGGCCTCTGCTCGCGGGTAGCCGGCGCGACCGGGAGACGTGTACTACCACGCTTGTACACGGTGGCCCCGTCCACCTGCACATCGCCCTCACTATCCGTAAGCTCATCCCCGCCATCCCCGCCCCCTGAGCCACCCGGACCCTCGGTCCAATCCGGCAACTCGGTACGATCCGGCCAGGTCTCCCATCCGGGCCTCTCCACGTCGGGTGAATCCTCCGGAACCGTAGTCTCCTCCGGCTGCTCCTGGGTCGAATGCACCTCGACCCGAGGCTGCTCCTGGACCGGAGTCTCATGGGACGAATGCCCGTCAACAACAGGCTCCTGGAACGGAGTCCCCGTAGCCTCCTCCGCAAATGGGTCGACCATACTAGTCCTATGCTCGGGTGAATGAGCTGGTGGTGGTGGCGAGGACGGCTCAACAGTCCTCCTGGATCTTCCACGTCCAGCACCTCTCCCTGTACCCTTCCCCTTCCCCCCTACCCGACCAGCACCTCTCCCAGTGGGCAATGCCGCCGACGAAGAAGAACCCACGGGTGGTGTCGATAGACTGTATGCCAAGGCTCTACGGAGAGATAGGGGTGGAAGGGAAGTACCACCCCTCGTGCGGGGCGCCTGGGAAGAACCCGTCGAGCGATCTGGACCAGCGGCCACCATCTTTCCACACCTGGTGACCTGCCATGATAAAGATTAAAAAAAATTAGTACAACATAAAAAAAATTGAATAACTGACATGAATAATAATATGTACATGAATAATAAAGATTAAAATATATATAATTTAAGTTGTGAATCTTACAAACTAATAATCATCATCAATAAATGCATCATCATCATCACTATCATGCATGTCTTCATGAATGACGTGCTCGTCGGGTTCAACGGCGTGAAGTTGTGAAAGGCCTTCCTTTAATCGTTGAAGCATTGACAGGTCATCCGCATCAGTAACCTCTACGAGTTCCAGGTCTTCTGGTTCCGGCTCAGGGCTGGAGTCGGATTCATTGTCGCTGTCTACTTCCATGTTCTTGGGTGAAGCACGACGATTCTTGAAACGTTTCTTGGAAAGACGTGTTTCTTGGAAGAATTCTCCATCATATGTGTCTGGGTTAATGTGAGGTTCATAATCCTGTTCATTCGGGACAGGTGGTCTGACATGTGGCGGTACTTCATAAACAACATACCAACCTTCCAGATTCTTATCCGTTTGGTATGCCCACGGTAGATAGAAAACTTGGGTCGCCTGTTGAGCCGTAATATAGACATCGGGAACATCTAAATGGGTGTTTGGATTGATTTCGACTAGTCCTATATGTTCATGAGTCCTTCTAGTCTTTTTCGGCTCGAACCAATAACATTTGAAGACTACGACGTTCGGTGGGTTTTCACCATAGAATTGAAGTTCATAAATTGCTTCACCTCTTCCATAATACTCGATAACACCTTCGCCGATAGCAGAGACACCACAATTTGTAGATTTCCGGTCGGGCATAGATAGCTCTTTGCCAAAGGTACGAAAGAGATACCCGTTGATGTTGTATTTCTCAAATGAACGGACCTGATAGTCAAAACCATTAGCGACTTGTCTCAATTCGGCGTCCATAGACTCTGAATTAGCCTACAAGTTTAATACGAAACGGTTGTTGCATTAGCCACAAATTAGACCAAGAATGAAATGGTCCATTATTGATAATTACCGTTTCTTTGAACCAAGAGATGAAACCAGGATAGCCGCCTCCTGTCTTTGACAGAAGCTCATACTCTTCGACGGAATCATTTTCGATCACCGCTCCATCTGAGAATTTGACGACGTAACAGCTGTTTGAAATACCCGGGAATATGAGTAGTTCAAATGAATTATAAGTTACGGGAAAATGTGCCGAGAACTCACTCGATGTACGGCCGCACTTCTGTTAGGTTGTTGAAGATATACAACGAAATGTTCTGCCATTCTTCGACATCCAACGTTATTGGTTTCGAAGCACCCGCTGGTGCGAGCTTCCGTTTCAATAGGCTGAGGTTGGATCCACCTTTTTTAGGGTCTGCATCATTGTGTTGAGGCTTCGGATTATGCAAATGATGATTTTTGGCTTCGTAGTGTGCTGTCACAAAGTTTGCCACCTCCTGAGTAATGAATGCCTCAGCCATCGATGCTTCAATTCTACGCTTATTTTTACATTTAGCTCGAAGGGTCTTTTGCATCCTCTCAGTTGCATAGCACCTAAGATCTTGCACGGGCCCACCCAATCTTGCCTCGGTCGGTAGATGTAAAATCAAATGCTGCATTGGATTAAAGAAGCCCGGTGGAAAGATCTTCTCTAACTTGCACAACAACTCCGGTGAAAACTCCTTCATGTCTTCTACCACGCCAGGCGACAATTCTTTCGCACAAAGAACATGGAAGAAATAGCTCAGCTCCACCAGTACTAGTCATTCATCCTCAGGAATAAAGCCACGTAACATCACCGGCATTACCCGCTCTAGCCATATATGCCAATCATGACTCTTGAGACCAAAGATTTTTATTTTTTCAAGACTCGCTCCCCTCTTTAGATTCGCTGCATACCCATCGGGGAATATCAAGTGCAATTTGACCCACAAGATAAATTCCCTCATAGCTGGCATTCCAAGATTGAACCAGGCCTTTGGCTTCGACCACTTCTGCTTTCCTTTGCCTTCTCGCATGTTTTGTAGCGGTCTATGACATAGTGTCTCTTGATCGACTCTAGCCTTAATATTATCCTTTGTCTTCCCATCAATGTCGAACAATGTACCAAAAATAGCCTCTCCGATATTCTTTTTAGTGTGCATCATGTCGATATTGTGTGGAAGAAGGAGGTCTTTGAAGTAAGGCAGATCCCAGAAGCATGGCTTGTGAGTCCAGGCGTGTTTTGAATTATACCCCTTGAAATACCCTGGACGCTCTGGATCAGGCTCGAGGGCATTTAACTGATCCAGGATCTGTAGGCCTGTGAACGCAGGTGGTGCCAAGTTTTTGATAACTGATGGTCAGGATCCAGGAACTGTCTATGCAAGTCAAAGCAAGAATACTTCCGACCCTCGTGCAACCAATGAAACTGAAGAGCTGCCTTGCATTGGGGGCACGGGAACCTTCCATGCACACACCATCCAGAGAATAGCGCATACCCTGGCAAGTCATCCATAGAGTACATGTACCACACATGCATTTTGAAGTTTTCTTTTCTAGCGGCATCGTATGTCTTGACCCCATTATCCCAAGCTTCTTCCAATTCATCCTTAAGCGGTTGCAGGTACACATTCATATTCTTCCCCGGATAATAGGGCCCTGGAATTATCAACGTCAGAAATATGTTCTTTCTTTGCATAATCTGCCCGGGGGGGGGGGAGATTGAGTGGAATGACAAATACAGGCCAACAACAGTATTGGGTTGCCTTCATGCCGAAGGGATTAAAACCATCCGTGGGGGCGCACACTCGAGGATTCCTTGGATCTGCCGCTTTATCCTGATGGAATCCATCGAAATGTCTCCACGCTTCCCCATCTGATGTGTGTACCATCATCTTATTCCCATCCGCATCTAGTTCGGTTCTTTTGCCCAATTTGTGCCATGTCATCTGTCTGGCTGTCTCTTCGACCATGAAAAGACGTTGAAGTCTTGGTACGATTGGCATATACCGAAGAACACTAACTGCGATTTTGGTCTGCCTCTTCTCACCCATACCGTTGTCTACCACAAGATACCTACAAGACTCGTAATTGGGACAATAGTCCAAGTGTGCCTACTCCTTCCTAAATAAGACACATCCTTTCTCACATGCATCTATCTTCTCATAGGGCATCTTAAGTACACGAAGTATTTTGTCCGACTGGTACAGGTTTGCAGGCATGACATGGCCTTTGGGCAGGAAACGTCCAAATAGTGTCATCATCACGTCGTAGCATTCTCTTCCCAAGTTGAACTGAGCCTTCAGAGCCATTACTTGTGCAATTGCATCCAGCTGACAGAGCTCAGTGTGCTCATGGAGAGGATGTTTTGAAGACTCCAACATTTCATAAAAGGCCTTTGCAGATTCCTCCATCTCATCTTCCGAATCCCGAGCATCATCTAAGTCTTGCACCATGTCTTCGATCCCGGTACCATGCTCATCCGTGCGACGACGGACCACCTCAGCTCTTGTGCATTGTATAGACTCACCATGAAATGTCCATACCGTATAATTAGGCTTAAAACCCCTCCTCTGCAGGCGTTTAATCATTATAGCCTCTGTCGTCTTTTTATAGTTGTTGCATCCAGGACAGGGGCAATAGTTTCTTTCCTGGCCATTTGCGAATGCGGCTTTCACAAATTCCTTTGTTTTACAAACCATTCTTTCGTCATCTCTTTCTGACTAGGGTGACCGGTATACATCCACGCACGATCACTCATCTTGCGTAGCTACTAAAGACAGAAGAAATATATTTATATATAATTTAGCATTTATATTCATCGGTTAATCAGGTTCGCCATTTTTATTACGTCCATGCAACCTACACGCTAATACGTAAAGATAGGTCCTAATCCCACCCAAGTATGTGTAGATTAGGTTCGTTTTCCCATGCTCTACTCCGGATCCAACGCAAAATTTCACCAACACCTCCCCGTTGTTCTCCTGATACACGTCTCCGCAATAAACAGAGAGGATGTGCATCCGGAGAACAACTGGGAGGCACTGATGAAATTCCGCATCGGATCCAGAGCACAGCATACGGGAAAACGAACTCAATCTACACATACTCGGGCTGTCCATGGATAATGTTGGACAATTCGAAAGTATGGCGGTTATAAATATGCAAAGACATGCATATTTATAGATGTCTCCCTTTCGAACGGGAGACGCATACTGGTCACGCATACTCATGATTGAAGAAACCTATATATAGCTAGCAAGTTTCATTGGCACGAAGACCGGGACAGAGCAAATTAAGGGGGTAGGAGGAGAAGTCATTTGTGCTCACCAACAAACGTAGGGGCGGAGCTCGTCCAACGCACGTGGAGGTCGTCGAACAACTGCACATTGAAATTCACCCGATCAACAAAAATATGATGTTTTTATAAGATAATCAAAAAATATGTGACCTAACTCTTATTTTATTTTTTCTTTTTTCCTCTTATTCTTCTTCTTCTTATTCTTATTCTTATTTTCTTTTTTCCTTTTTCCTCTTATTCTTCTTCTCCTTCTTCTTCTTTTCTTCTCTTCTTCTTCTTCTTATTCTTATTTTCTTTTTTCTTTTTTCCTCTTATTCTTCTTCTCCTTCTTCTTCTTTTATTTTTCTCCTCTTCTTCTTCTTCTTCTTCTTCTTCTTCTTCTTCTTCTTCTTCTTCTTCTTCTTCTTCTTCTTATTCTTCTTATTCTTCTTCTTCTTCTTCTTCTTCGTATTTTCTTTTTTCTTTTTTCCTCTTATTCTTCTTCTCCTTCTTCTTGTTTTCTTCTTCTCTTCTTCTTCTTCTTCTTATTATTATTATTATTATTTTATGTTTTCCTCTTATTCTTCTCTTCCTCTCCTATTTTTCTTCTTCTTCTTCTTCTTCTTTCTCCTTGCCTTCCTTTTCCTTCTTCTTATTTTCCTTCTTTTTCTTATTTTTTTCTTCTCCTTTCTCCTTCTTCTTCTTCTCCTTTCTCCTCCTTCTTCTTCTTCTTTCTCATTCTTCTTCTTCTCCTTTCTCCTTCTTCTTCTTCTCCTTTCTCCTTCTTCTTCTTCTCCTTTTCTCCTTTACTAAACAGGAAACTAACCTAACTAAATCTAAACTAAAACTGAACCTAAACTAAACTAAAACTAGGCCAAAACCTCAGTAAAACATATAACTAATTAAACAAAAACTATTAAAAAAGAAGAAAGAAAACTAACCGGGGGGAGGAGGGCCGCAGGGGGGGAGGGTCGCAGGGGGACGAGAGGTCGCAGGGGGAGGAGGGCAGCAGGGGGGAGGGGCACGGTGAGGGCGGCGGCGGTGGGGTGGGGCGCTGGGGTGGGGGTGGCGGTGGCGGTGGGGTAAGGAGGCCGGAGGAGGGCGCGGCGGCGGTGGTGGTGTCGGGGGTGAGAGAGAGGGGTGTCGGGGTGGAGAAGGAGGCGCAGGGCGGCGGTGGAGGAGGGTGCAGGACGGCCGGGGAGGAGGAGGGGGCGCAGGGCGGCGGTGGAGGAGGGTGCAGGGCGGCCGGGGTGGAGGAGGGGGCGCAGGGCGACTGTGGAGAGGGTGCAGGGCGGCCGGGGAGGAGGAGGGCGTAGGGCGGAGCAGGGAGGCCGGAGGAGGGAGCGGCGGCGGTGGTGGTGTCGGGGGTGAGAGAGAGGGGAGTCGGGGTGGCCGTTAGGGGGAGAGAGAGGCGCGTGGGGGTGGGGCTAACGGCCTTTATGGGGGCACCCTTTTTGCCGTCCGCCTCCCGACGGCAAAGAGCATGCACGCACACAGCAAAGAAAGTGGCCGTTAGGGGGGAGAGAGGGGTTGCGGGGTGGGCCGCCCATGCTCTTTGCCGTCTGCCTGCATGCTCTTTGCCGTGAGCTGGCACATGGCAAAGAGCTGACTGATGGCAAATAGTACCTTTGGCATCAGCCTGCTCTTTGTCGTCTGGTTTCTGGTAGCTGATGGCAAAGAGGGTCTTTGCCATCAGCCAGCAGACGGCAAAGAAGCAGTAGATGGCAAATAACTGTTTTCCAGTAGTGTATGGCCCGCGGGTCTACTTTCCATATTATACTTTCAGATCTATAAATAAAAAATACCAAAAATATGTTGCTACAATTTATTTAATTTTGTTTCCGCCATCTTTTATATCTATCTCTATCAGATCTCATCCTTGCAAATAACTGTGAAGGGATTGACAACCCCTTTTTAGCGTTGGGTGCAAGTGTTTGATTGTTTGTGTAGGTACTGCCATTGGGGCCTCGCTTGTTCCTCATATTGGATTGATACCTTGGTTCTAAAAAAATGAGGGAAATACTTATCTACTTTGCTGCATCACCCTTTCCTCTTCAAGGGAAAACCAACGCAATCTCAAGAAGTAGCAATACCCCAACACACAATTGTAGCGACATTGTTGTCAGTTTAAATATTGGACATTTTTGGATTTTAAAACTATGTCTTGGGCCTCTCACTTCCCTCTCTTCTCTGAGACCAAGCCCCCTACATAGCCCACCATTGCCCACCTAAGCCTACCCTAGCCCCCCTCCGACAAAGACCATCAAATCGTGATCGGAGGGCTCTGACACGCCCTAAAATCCTCCAACCCTAGCCCCTGCTATAAATAGAAGACCTCCCCTTCCATTCTGGTCTCCACATCCCCTTCCTCAAAATGAGTGCCTCTCCAGCAGTCGGTCGTCAATTGGCGAGCCCTGCCCAGCAAGCCCCGCCGCAATTGCCGCTCTCCACCTCTCCCAGCCTGCCACGCGCCCCGAGTCCACCCCTAGCCGCCACGGCCTGCCCGGGGCCGGAAGCAGGCCCGCCCCGGCCGAGCTGGGCCCGAAGGAAGCCGTCGCCACTGCACCTCGATCTGGATTGGGGAGGAGCTCGAACTCCTCTACGCCTGCACCTACAGCCGCGAGAGCTTCGCGTCGAGCCAGCGCCGCCAAAACCCCATCCCCGGAGCACCTCGCCTGCCCGTGTCACCCCTCACCAATGCAACCACTGCTTTGCCGTGCCGCCAACCGGCACCTGCTCAGCCCCATCATGTCGTCAGCAACTGTCGTGCCCCGCCACTGCTGTGAACCGGATCTGGCCAAGGGCCGTCGGATCCGCTTGTTCCCTCCATAATTTCCCCGCCATCACCATCCTCCTTGCTGAAACCGCTATGGACGTCGAGCTCCGCTCCGTTGACTGGGCTGCCTTACGCCCCGTTGAGATTGAGTAGGAGGCTCGATCAGCCCGCAGGCTCGCTCTCGTGGGCCGCGCCAACGCCAGCGCTTGTGGGCCGCCAGCCACCCGCAGTCGCCCAGCCAAAGCTCCCCAAGGTCCAGCCGGCTCCCGCGCCAAGGCCCAGCCACGATCGGCCGCCTCGCCTTCCCCGACCGGCCTAGTAGGCCACAACACAGCCGGTACAGCGAACAAGCCCATGTGCCCTTGGTGATCCCCCCGGCTATCCTTTGCCCATGTGTTGTATTGCTATCCGAAACCTAGTGCACTGCTAAGATTCAGCCCAATGCATGTTTTTTCTTGTCCAACGCTTTTCCTAATTAGTAGTGCATTAATAATTTCAGAAAAATGCCATGTTTTAAAATGCTAATAATTAAATAAGAATGCATCATACGTAAAAACTTTAGATATGTAAAATTATTAGAATTTCATGTAGATTCACAATATTCAACTCTCACCTATGTTTAAAATGTTTAACTTTCTGTTTTTATTTAACTTGCACAAATGCCATGTTAAAATGATTTATTGCATAACTGATTAACCGTAGCTTTGATTAACATGATCCACATACGTAACTTGACTAGAAAAAGGTGTATAATAACATGGTTGCATTTAGTTTGCTGTTTAACAATTCGAAAATGGTGTTATAGGGAGAACAATACCGAAATCTTAATTTGCATATGAGGACTTTCCCGAACTATTATTCATTGTTCCGGCCTCATTTAAACTTGCCTAGAATTTTATGTAGTTCCATAATATCTTTTTGTATCCATTTTAACATGTTTGTGGCTTTCATTTGCATACATTTTGCATTCATGCCATATCATCTTGTGTTGGTCATATCTTTCAAACCATAGATCCGTTTTAGATGATCTATATGTGTAAACCGACTAGAATGACGTGTAGATTCAGATGATCCACTTTATTTTGCTATTTAACAAATATAAAACATGTTTATTTCTGATATGGACCAATTTAGAAATTAACATATGGGGTCATTTTGGACATTCTATATGTTGTTTCCAACCTCATTTAAAATGCCTAGATAGTGTAGTTTATTTATGCTTCACCTCTTGCCATGTTTAACAACATTTAATATTATCATGTACCTAAACGAGAGTGAACTAAGTAATCCAAATGTGGAGTTTTTTCAATATGCAACTCATTGTATATTGAGCTTCACCTAATGTGTAGAAGTTGATTGTTGTGCTTTGTCGTGTCTTGCATAATTAAATGGACACGCATCACAATTGCTTGCACATCATGTCATGAATATGTTGTGGTGTTTATTGGGTGTTGGTTGTTTGTTTCTGTATTGTTTCTTCTCGATAGAGTTCTGAACCGCTTCGGAGTGTGAGGATTCATTCGACTACGTTGGTTCGTCTACTTCACGGATTCGTTCTTCTTCCAAGCGGGATCACATGCAAGATGATCAATTCCCTAGATACCACTACTATCATTGCTATGCTAGTTGTCTCGTATATATCGCTATGTCTAGCTGTCTACCACCAGTTATGTAAAACGTCCCAACATTGCCATGAAAAGTCTCTAACCCCCTCCACATCCCAGCAAACCCTTGTTTGGCTATGTTACTGCTTGCTCAGCCTCCTTATAGCGTTGCTAGTTGCAGGTGTAGTTGCTTCCATGTGAAAACATGGGTTCCTTGTAATATCACCATATGATTGCTATTTCATTTAATGCACCTATATACTTGGTAAGAGGTGGAAGGCTTGGCCTTCCAGCTCTGTGTTTTCTTCCACATTTTTTGCCCTAGTTACTTGTGTACCAGTGTTATGTTCCATATTGAGCGCTCCTAACATGCTTGGGGTTGTTATGGCGACCCCCTTGATTTTTGTTTTCGGATAAAAATCGTCTCGCAAGGCCCAACATTGGTACTACATTTGCCTAATAACTAATAAAAATCATAGGGACCTGTTGGTACCCGCAGATAATTAATAAACCCTCGGTCTAGTGCTCCTCATGAGTGTTGGTGCAAACTAGAGCCGTGTGTGGGTAAATTCCGGGGCGACTCGGGAGATTTCTATCAGGCCACTATACGTTATGCTCATCCGTCATGTCCTGAGAACGATATATGCGGCTCCTATTGGGTTCATCGACGCGTCAGGCGACCTTGCTAGATTGGTTTTACCTTTCTCGAACGTCTTGTGCAAGGATTAAACTATTGACATAGTTCCTAGTGCTAGTTGTTGATTTTTTGGGACTAAACAATTGACATAGTGCCTAATGCTAGTTGTTGTTTTTTGCTGTTTTTTTCCTTCGCAAAAAATCCATATCAGATGAGGTCCAATTGCCACGAAACTTTACGAAAAAAATTGGACCACAAGGAAACTTGGGAACTAAGAATGAGTAGCACACGAGGCCCACGGGGCCACTAGACATGAGGGCGCACAGAGGCCCATAACATGGCCTGGTATCTAGTGGGGCCCTCGGTCACCTTCTCCACTGCCTCTAAGCTCTATAAATACCCCAATATTCAAAAAACCCTATAGGAGTTTACAAAATGTCATTTCAGCCACCGCAAGTTCTAGAGCCACAAAATACAATCTAGAGCCCGTTCTGGAGAGGAACACGATCACGGAGGGGTTCACCATCCTCATTGGTGCTCCTGAGATGATTCGTGAGTAGTTCATATCAGACCTATGGGTCCGTAGGCAGTAGCTAGATGGATTTCTCTCTCGTTTTGTTTCTCAATACAATGGTCTCTCCAAGATCCATATGATGTAACTCTTTATTTTGCGGTGTGTTTGTTAGGATCCGATGAATTGTGAGTTTATGATCAGATCTATGAAAACATATTCATGCTAGATTATTATAGCCTCGTATTTCTTCTCCAATGTTTGGTTTTTATCTGGCCAACTTGATCTTTTATCTCGCAATGGGAAGATGTGTTTTGTGATGGGTTCGATCTTGCGGTGCTCAATCTCTTGAGGTGTTTTGTCACGCATGTATCGTTGCTATCAAGGATAAAATGATGGAGTATATTCCTGCATGAATTGATATTGTCGATGTCATGTCATTGTTCTTAAGGCATTATTTCTCCATAAACTCAATACATTAGATGCATGCTGGATAGCGGTCGATGTGTGGAGTAATAGTAGTAGATGCAGGGAGAAGTCGGTGTACTTATCTTGGACGTGATGCCTATATTCATGATCATTGTATTGAATATCGTCATAATTATTTGCTCTTCTATCAATTTCCCAATAGTAAATTGTCTACCCATTGTTTGCTATTTCTCGAGAGAAGCCACTAGTGAAACCTACGGCCCCCGGGTCTACTTCACATCATCTATTTGCAATCTCTACTTTTCTGTTTGCGTTTCTACTATATTTGCTTTTTGTTTTCAGGTCTATATTATCAAAAAACACAAAAAATACCTTGCTGCGTTATATTTGCTATCACTCTTATATGCATCTATCAATCTGTCCTTACCTTACCCACGAGGTATTGACAACCCCTCGACGCGTTGGGTTGTGAGGATTTGCTATTTGTGTGGAGGTGTTGCTTACATAGTCATGTGGATCTTCCTACTGGATTGATACCTTGGTTTCTTAACTAAGGGAAATACTTGTTGTCGCTGTGCTACAGCACCCTTTAAGCTTGGAGGGAAACTAACACATCTGCGAGACGAAGCAAGATTTCTGGCGCCGTTGCCGGGGAAGGTCAAGTCAAGATCTATCAGGTTCCTACACACAAATCTCATCTCCTTGCAATTACACTATTTGCCATTTGCCTCTCGTTTTCCTCTCCCTCCACTTCACAAAAACTTGCCTTTTTTACTTGCCTTCTTTCCATTTGCCTTTTTCTTCCTTGCTTGCTTCTCTTGCCTTCATGTCAATACTAGAAAAGAGAAAAAATATAGAGGAAAAGTAAAGACATATGGATCCTCATGCACTTGCTAATATTTTCAAAATATATAATTATCTTGAACTAATTGCTAGTGAGTTGAGTGCTCATGACTATTTTTGTGAAGTTTTGCTTGAAAATCATGAATCTGAATATTGTGATGAAGTGTTAAAAGAATAAATTTATAATGTGATTCATGATATCTCCTTGAATGAAAAGCATGATTGCAATGATATAATTATAAGTTATATTAATGTCAACTGTGCTAATAATATGCAAAACTACAAGATTGTGGATGGAAAGATTGTCATGTCCACTACTCATTTTAATATCATGATTGGGGTGATGCTTCTTATTATCTTGAAATTTTATTTAATCCTCGTGATGAATATTATATTGATAATAATGCTTGAAATAGTACTAAAAGTGGGTTCGGAAGAGTGTCAACTTTAGGTAATATTGATCCCAATATTTTGGATAATTATCTATCTCTTTAATTTTTCAATAAAAGTGGGTTTGGAGAGGTCATGACTTTAGTTAATGTTAATCCCACTACCTTGGAAGAATATAAGACTTTTATGCATGTGGATCATGAAGAGAATATAATATGTGATAGCTATATTGTTGAATTTGAATATGATCCAACAAGTAATTATTATGAGATAGGTAAATATGGTTATAGAAATATCCATGCTACTAAATTATCTCTCTTCATGTTGAGATTGTTATTGTTTATTTCTCCTTCCATGCATATGTGAGATATTTCTTGTCTTGATAATTTGTTTGCTTATGAGATGCCAATGCACATGAAGTATGTTAGACTTAAATGTGTTTGTCTTATGATACATGATGTTTTCTTGGTGTTTCAACTAATATATTTCATCAAAGCATCAATAAAATCTAAAGCCTATCTTAATGGCTATAAAGAAAGAGCTTGTTGGGAGGCAACCCAATGAATAAAATTTATTTTCACTTTCGCTTTTTATTCTTGAGTGTTTGCACAATTATGCTACTATTATAATTGTGTTTTTTGTGTTTTATTTAGTGTTTGTACCAAGCAAAGCTTTGGGATCACGTGGGGTATTAGTTGCTTTAATCATGTTGAAAAAATAGAAACTTGTGCGTCCAGTAGAAAACAATCCAAAAATCATAGATATGTCACAAGTGTGTGAATTTTTTACACAAGATTTGTATACCAATTCCCTACGTTGTCCTAATTTTTCCGAATTTTTAGAGTTACATAAGTATAAGTAAATTCCGAATCTTTGCAAATTGTTCTGTTTTTAACAGATTGTATTTTCTTTGTGTTATGTGCTTATTTAATGATTCTATGGTTTATATCGGGGGGCATAAGCCATGGTAAAGTTAGAATACAGTAGGTATAATTCAAAAACAAAATGAGAATAGGTTTTAACAATACCTGTAGTAAATTTTTGTTTTCTTATACTAATGGATCTCACGAAATTTTTGTTGAGTTTTGTGTGATTGAAGTTTTCAAGTTCTCAGTGAGATCACGATAGATGAAGGAGTAAGGAATGATAAAAGCCTAAGCTTGGGGATGCCCCATGTCACCCCAAGGCAATATCTAAGGAGTAGCAAGCATCTAAGCTTGGGGATACCCCAGAAGGCATCCCCTCTTCCTTCTAGAAACCATCAGTAATTTTACTTGGAGCTATATTTTTATTCGTCACATATCATGATTTTTGCTTGGAGCGTCTCATATCATTTGTGTCTTTGCTTTATTTGCTGGTTAGTTTGTCATAATAAACCTTGCTTGACACACCGAGCCAAATTATGCTATGATTTTTTAGAATCACTCTTTGTGCTTCACTTAATTTTTTTGAGACATGGAATTGCTCAAGTGCTACACTTATATATTTTTGAGAACGGTGGTGCTCTTATTTTGAAGAAGTTTGCTCTCATGATTCACTTAGATTTGAGAGTTGCTGAAATTTCAAAGAAATCCTCTCTTGCTTCACTTATATAATTTTGAGAGTTGAAAATTTTAAATAAACTTGTGCTCTCGTGCTTCACTTATACTTGTTTGAGAGCTTGTTATTTGCATTGGCAATTTGCTTTAATTAAAAATTAGTCCAAAAGTTATGAATCTCCAGGAAAGATATAATAAAAACGTCCATGAATATCATTGGACATTAAGCTTGATTCTTTGCAATAGTTTTGCAATATGAAGATAGTAATATGTGAGTTATGTTGATGAGTAATTATGCTCTAGTAAGAATATTGGTGTTAAAGTTTGTTATTCCCTATGCATGCACATGAAGTGAATAATTATGCTATGAAATTACATCCTACTTGTGTTGCATTATTCGGTTTTAGTTATGTTGAATGTTCACCTATGATTATTTTTGTTCCTTGGTTGGGCGCTTCTCAATATATTTGCTAGCCTTCACTTGTACTAAGAGGGAATACCTCTTGTGCATCCAAATCCTAAACCCAAAGTTGAGCCAAATGAGTCCACCATATCTACCTATATGCGGTATTTCAACGCCGTTCCAAGTAATTTTGTAAGTGCCAACTCTAATGTTCAAAATTAATTTTTGTTTTGTGTGCCCGTATCGCTCATGAAGCGGCGAGGGGTGGCCGTTATCTTCCATGTTAAATACGTTATTCTCAGGATGAGTGTTTATTCACTTATTATTGCACGAGAGTATGGCGGTAATAGGGATGCCCAGTCCCAAAAAGGAAAGAAAATTCATGTTGTGAAATAATAAATTCCGGCTTCGAGGTGACCTAAAATGCTCGGGGCAATCTCCACAACTTAATTGGAGACCCCGACGCTTGCCCGGAGCTTTACATCACAATGATTGAGCTCCGAGGTACCACTAAGCTTCTAGGACACCAAAGCATCCACGAAGAACAATTCTAGGGGTACCAAGTACCCAAGGGTAATAAGCTTCTTAAGCTTCACTTCCACATATCACCGTCGAGAACTCAAACCGACGCAACTAATGCAATGACAAGAACACACAAAGTGGTCAAGTCCCTCACACTAAAATCTCCCCACAACAACAAAAGCTATGGAGAAATATGAGAGGAAGAAAAAGGAGCTCACAAAGAACTCCAAGATCGATATCCAAGGGGTTCCCCTCACATAGAGGAGAAAGTGATTGGTGGAAATGTGGATCTAGATCTCCCCTCCTTTTCCCTTAAGAATTAGCACGAATCATTGGAGGAATTGGGAGTAAGCAAGATCTAAGAAGGTCAACAATGGGGGGAAGAACACGGGCTCAATGGATGGAAAACCATTGGGGAAGAAGACACCCTTTTATCAGGGGGAAGGAATTTTCCCGTTACCCATCCCCTCTGCACGAGCTAGAGCGGTACTACGGCTCAAGCAGAGGGAGGCCGAGCCTGAGCCGAGGCAGGGCCGCTAGTACCACTCGGAGCGGTAGTACCGCAAAGTCCGATAACAAAAGTGTTCACACTTTCGAGCAGTGGTACAAGCTAGCGGTACCAGCAGGGCACTACCGCTTTGAGTGGTAATACCTCCGGCCCGGGTGGTACTACAGGTGATAAGAGTTAGTATCGCTCCTAGGAGCGTTACTACCGCTTCGAACAAAGAACCTGGCCAAAACTGCCATAACTTTCACAAATGAGCTCCGAATTGAGCAAACTCAAGCTTGTTGGATTCATGACAACAAGAGCTATCTAAAGAACATGCAGTTATGAAAATGCCAATGGTATAGATATGTGAGACCTCTATGAATGAAGAACAAGCAAAAACTTCCAACATTGAAAACATCATAGAAGATGCATATGGACTCCGTTTTCGATGAACTCGAGCTTGTCATGTAGATGGCCATAAGCTCTAAAACTCACAAAGAGAAACACCAAACAAGAACCAAGAAATATGATGCAAGGATGCAAATGATTTGAGCTCTCAACAAATGATACGATCGAGCTACTCACTTGAGAGCCCCCTTGATAGTAGGGCAATCTATCCTAACATAGAAAAACCTATAACATCTAAGATGCGGTCCTTTCCGATTTAGGGAACGAGTCCCCAAAATGGAAAGAAGCGCATCTAAGCGTTTCGCAAGCACGGTAACATGGCACATACATAATAATAGAATGACAAATAGGGAATCATCTGCCATCTCATAGATAATATCAGAGTTTACATCACACATTTATTCAGACAAGGTAGTTCCGCTACGGACTACATAACATGAGAAAAGGCTATGCTACCCTGCATGCTTTCCCACGATTACGACCACGCCTCAGTCTTCTGGATAGTTCACGTACAGGCGATCGTTCTCCTCATCATACTGCCATGCCAGCTGCGTGCCTTCAGAATCACCTGTGTTTGGCGTACTTGTACCGGTTGGGGTGTTGAAGTAATCTGTGAGCCACGGGGACTCAGCAATCTATGACCTCGGTGCCAGAACTAGTCAATTTATTAGGTAAGGAAGGTTCAGTGTTTAGGTTGCAGCATCCTAAGAATTTATGGTGGCTAACTTACGTAGAACTAGTTATTGATGGTGGTCTATACTAGCGGGCGAACTAGCTGATCACTAACTGATCTTGAACACCTACTTACGTCAATCAAAACCCCACCGTGTTCCCGATCGAAGAGATGTCTTCGAAGGGGACAATCACGGTTACGCACACAGTTGGCAATTTTATTAGATTAGGTTCAAGTTATCTATGACCGGATGTTAACAAAAATTCCAAGTTGCCACATAACCGTGGGCACGGCTTTCCGAAAGATTAAACCCTGCAGGGGTGCTCCAACTAGTCCATCACAAAGTAATCCTCTATCACGAATCTCGTGATCTCGTCGGATTCCTTAGAGGAAAACCTCAACTCTGGGGAGAACCAAAGCTTCACCGGGATTCCTATACGCAAGATATATCACTAAGGTAAGACAAGACTAGCAGGACCTCCCGTCGTGTCGACGACCCCAATAAGAGCCGCGTATCTCGTATCAGGACACGACGGATGAGCGATGGTTACCCCGCCAAAACACCGAGTTGCCCTGCGGAGCGTAATAAGCTGCTCTGGGTTGGACCAACACTCATGAGGACCACTGGCCCGGGTTGTTGATTAATTCCTCGGGGTAGCTATTCCCTATGCAGATTATTATTAAGTTATTAGCAAATTAACACCAATGTTGGGTCTTGCCGGACAAGTCTTAACACCACACGATTTATCAAGGGGGTCCCCATAACAACCCCGAACGTGTTAGGAGCGATCAGTTATGGAATCAAACACTGGTAGCCGGAAACTATGGCGGCAATAACAGAACAAAACATCTGGAAAAAGGCTAGGCCTTCCGTTATTTACCAAGTATATAGGTGCATTAATTAAATAACGGATTTAACATAATGATATCAAACTCATGTTATCACATGAGACAAAGGCACCTGCAACTAGCAACGCTAACATTAGAAGCTGGTCAAGCCTACTTAGCCATTCAATGTTTGCTAGGAGGGGGAAAAGTGTTTGGATTTCATGGCAATATCAGGAGGCAATTATTTCAGTGGTAGGCAGTGAGCATATGACGAAGGAAACGTGAATCTGGCATAACAAGTCTAGAGATGGTATCAAGGTCATATCATCTTGCGTGTGATGTCTTCAGCTTGGAACTGCTCTTGTTCGTCCTGTACGTACTCTCCCAGATCCATGTAATCGCTCTCCGATCCCGGTGCTACCCAACATAAAAATAGCATCCAATGAACAATAGCACAACAAGATGCAACAAACACATGATACATGAAATGAGAATGAACATGCATCTCTATTCTAGTCACTAGCACATGCATGAGAAGAAACTACAACTTCTGGACAGAACTGCACTCTAAGCTATCTTGACATGAATGAAGATGACATAAACATATGCACCACGTGAAAACGATGAAAAACATATAAAGAACGTTACGAACGGAGCTACGAATCAACCGGAAACTATGAAACAAGAAATGGAGCCTTACAGATCAAATCGATCACAACACAGTCCAATGGCATACTTCTGGTATTCCCAGGTTGCCAAACCACAAAAAAACAAGTATGGATGGGGTGGTGCAAGGAATATCACCACACCATCAACTATGCACTCACAAGCATCAAAACATCAAAACTATACATTCTGTCCTAAACAGCATCATAGTAGTTTGAGAGCCACATGCAAAGCACCTACATCCACCCAAATGTGCCAAATAAGATATGTGGCAGAAGCTATTCGAAAGCTCTACAAGCATGAGAAAAAATATGATACAAAGGAGTTTCACACAGAAATTTATACAGCTGCTAACTTGGACAAAAATATCAGTTTTCAGGGACTTAGTGAAAATCTCAGATTCTCACTAGCTGTTTATGCTCTGAAGCATTTTTACAGCACCCAAACCAATATCTACAGGAAGCCAAATGGAATGAAATTGACAGAGAGCTAGACAAACACAAAAGCTACAACTTCTCAGTTGATTGAAAGGGCTGATTCCCAACACATAAACTTCTGCAAGCACAAATACAAGGGAAGAAAATAACAACAGTTTCTCAGACTTAGTGAAAATCACATATTTTCACTAAGCTGAAATTTTTAGCCACATGCCTACTTTGACTAAGGACAACTTGCACATGTAAACTCCTAAGCATAAAACAAAACCAACATGCTATAGAGGGGTTCACCCTCTGCTTCCATAACAAGGAATCAACCTCTTGGGCTCATCACATCACATGGAACCAAGCTCTAAACATTGAACAAAACAGAAATATGACATTCCCAGAAATTGTTCCAAAGTGGAATCTGACTCCACCATTGGATTCCTGGGATGATTCTACCACAAAAACATATATAATACCTAGGTACTTGCATAGAACAAATGGGCACAAACTTGAAAGAAAATCTACATGGAATCACAAAGAGGTGAATAGTGCTTTATCACATGTGCTTCACACTAGATTATCACCTACACATCCATATGCACACACCCACAACCCCAATGGTGACATGAGGGTTTAGACCACATGTATGTGTGCCATAGAACATCACCATTCACACACACATGCCTCAAGCATACGCACACTCCCATACACACACTCACATCACTATTACTATCTCACACACTTACAAACTTGCACACAAGGGATACTAAGGCTATGCCATGCCTTGGGCATGTGGGTGTGACCACACACATGCACACACACCCACACACAACACCACATGCTATTGAGCTCACCCTCACACCTACATGGACAAACTATATCACAAATGCACCAGGGTGCTTGCACCACACAAGCACACCTCATGAGAGTTGCACCCTCTATATACACATGATCACCTACACACAACAAGCATAATCACATGCATATAATTGAAAGCACAAAAAATACTAATATCACCTACACATACATGTCACACCACATGAACTCAAATCACTACACATGCATCACTACATGCTAGCAAAATAACTAGGGACACCTGCTCGTAGGAGGCAAGAAAAATTATCACACATGTTGTCCTAGCAGGCCACAAAAATTAGCATAGCAAACAAATGAAAAACAGTAAAAAGGGAAGGCAAAAAAATGAAGGGGCTTGTGAGGGAATCAAACCCAAGACCCCCTGGTTCAACTCATAGAAGCAACACCACTGCGCTACAGAACAGGCACTTGACACAGCTAAGGAAGGGAGCAGGGTAAGCTGTTACCTATGCGCTACTGTGCCCGAAAGATAAAGAGAAAAAAGGGGAGCGATGCGGGACTCAAACCCAGCACCACCTGATCAACACACACACGGCAAACCACTGAGCTACGAACAGGGACTCGACAGAACAGAGGAAGTTAACAGGATAATCTACACAAGAGTCGCCCTGCTCTGCTGTGCACAGAGACGATGGCACCGACGCTCACCGGAGCGGCCTCCTACTTCTGCTGCTGAGCCAGAGGGAATCAACTACGGCTACCACTCCTACCACGTTGGAAGCAGCTGCCCTGAGCATCGGGACGAGCAGAGCACACACACACAACACAACACATGGAACCATCGTAGTCATCTCCGATCACAGGCACACAACGATCATCTAGGCGCATCTACAAAGGGGGAAGGGAGGAAGAAGCACGGCTCACCGAAGGGAAGGAGAATAGGGGAGTCCCGATCGGAGGGAGACGCCTGAAGTCGACTGAAGACGATCTGAAGACGGTCTGATGCAGAACTGAAGCAGGGGTACTGTCCGCCGGGAACACGCCGGAGACGAGGTCCTGCCCATCGTTGTGGTCGCGCCCGGACCTCAATGACGACGGTAATGGAACGCGGGGGCTTCCCCCGAGCTCCCGAACATGCTTGCCGGCGCCGGAGGCGAGGGATGCGCGGTGGACGACGGCGGCGCTCTACTCCTCTCTCCCTATCACCTTCTACAAATCTTACCTTGGGGGAGGAAGACAGAGATGGAGGGGAAGGTGGCGGCTTTAGGAGGGGGACGCGGAACGCTAGGAAATAGGGCACGCGCGCCGAGGATATAAGGGCCGCGGATGGGACGGCACTGTCAATCTCTCTAGCTCTTTCTCTGAAGCTTCTGACGGAAAGCATGCACGGGGACGACACCGCCAGGAGGAAGTGGATGGAGCGCGCTTGGGCTCTCGCTAGGGAAACAGAGAGAGAGATGGGCCTCGGGAGGGGGAAAGAGGCCCATGCTGGCGACATGTAAGGGAGAAAATACCCCTGGGGTTTTCTATTTAAAAACTACACCACCAATAAATAATCTCCGAGGGAAAACTATGGCACCAAAAAAATAAAATAAAAATGCCCCTGGTCATAAGAAATTATGGCCTATTTGAATAAAAAGAAAAAGGAATTTTTGGAGCATGTAAATATTTACAAAACAGAATTAATGGATCTGTTTTGTGAATATTTGCACCTCTAAAACATAGTTTCAAAACACTAAATGCATAGCATCACATCCACCACAATTCATACTAAAGCATGGGCATTTTCGAAACAGGGATGGAACAAGTGAATCTTGGGCTTGAGATAAATAGAGAGGTGAAGTTTGAAACCTAGTGCAAACCTACATAGATGCTTCCTACTTACAAATACTCAACTCCACATTACTTCACTTATCAACACATATCAAACACATCATATACCCTCCATCACATGGATACACAAGGCAACAAACAAAAATAGGCATGGATGAATGGATGCTTGAATGCAAAGGGAAAACAAGACAAGGTGACATCACATGAAATAACACATGCATTGATCTCTCATGGCACTGACAAGATGGACCCACATACAGAAGGTTCCAAATAAGGCAAGTTACACTCTTGGGGCATTACAAACTCTCCCACACTACAAAAAGATCTGTCCCCGAGATCTAGGACTGAAAGAACTCTAGAAATTTAGAACGGAGGTGATCCTCGCATTCCCAAGTGGCCTCTTTATCGGAATGATGTGATTATTGCACCTTGAGAAATTTGAGAGACTTGTTGCGGGCCTTGCGCTCAGTCGCCTCGAGAATCGCAACTGGATGCTCACGATAGGATAGGTCGGGTTGAAGGTCGATGTCTTGAAGATGAACAGTGCACTCGGGAGTCTTGAAGCATCTCCGGAGTTAAGAGACATGGAACACGTCATGCACATTTGCAAAGTTTGAAGGGAGCTCGAGCTGGTACACAAGGTCGTCTCTCTTGCCAACAACTCTGAAAGGACCAACGAAACGAGGCACAAGCTTGCCTTTGATGCCAAAGCGTTGTGTACCCTTCATAGGGGGCACCTTGAGATAGACGAAGTCATCAAGCTCATAAGATATGGCATGATGCTTGCTATCATAATAGCTCTTCTGACGGGACTGCGCTGCTCTGAGATTATCCTGAATGACTCGACACATCTCTTCAGCTTCTTCTATCAAGTCATTCCCAAGAATCTGATGCTCGCCGGTCTCGGACCAGTTGAGCGGGGTACGGTACTTCCTGTCATAGAGAATCTCAAACAGAGCTTTGCCTGAACTAGCTTGATAACTGTTGTTATACGAGAACTCAGCGAAAGGCATACAGTCTTCCTACTTCATGCCAAAAGTGATAACACAGGCTCTCAGCATATCCTCAAGGACCTGATTGACTCTCTCCACTTGACCACCAGTCTGAGGATGAAAAGTTGTGCTAAAGCGTATCTTCGTGCCCATCGCACACTGAAAAGAGTCCCAGAACTTGGAAGTGAAGATACTTCCGCGATCCGAAGAAATCATCATAGGCACGCCATGCAAAGACACTATCCCGGAAGTCTACAGCTCTGCAAGCTGAGCTGCGGAGATGGATTCCTTGACTGGAAGAAAATGAGCCACTTTACTCAACTTGTCGATGACGACGAAGATGGCATCGTTACCCTTCTTGGACTTCGGAAACCCGGTGACGAAATCCATCTCAATATGGTCAAACTTCCATTCAGGAATGGGCAATGGATGCAAAAGACCTGCTGGACGTTGATGCTCTGCTTTCACCCTTCGACATACATCACATTCATTTACGAACTGAGCAATCTCACGCTTCATGCGAGTCCACCAGAAGGTATGTTTCAAATCCTGATACATCTTGGAGCTTCCTAGATGTATTTATAGGAGAGAGTTATGAGCTTCTTCCATGATTACCTTTCTGAGATCACCTTTCGAAACGACAAGACGATCCTCAAAGAACAACGTGTCTCTGGCATCAACACTGAAGCACTTATATTTGGGAAGTCCCTTTGCCAAGCCAATCTTGACTTTCTTCACCATTGCATCAATAAGTTGTCTTGCTCGGACCTGATCTTCCAAGGTAGGAGAGATCTAAAGATTTGCAAGAAATCCCTGAGCAACTAACTGAAGGTTGAGCTTTCTGAAAGATTCACAAAGGTCAGGCTGGAGAGGCTTCAGAATGAGACTGTTGCAGTAAGCCTTCCTGCTCAAAGCATCTGCCATGACATTAGCTTTGCCTGGCGTGTACTCAACGCTCGGATTGAAATCTTGGAGCATTTCCACCCAACAAGTTTGCCGGAGATTCAGGTTAGGCTGGGTGAAGATGTACTTGAGACTCTTGTGATCGGTGAACACTTCAACCTTTCGTTCCAACAAGAGGGGTCTCCAAGTCATCAGAGCATGTACCACTGCTGCCAGCTCAAGATCATGCACATGATAATTCTTCTCCGCTGGCTTCAACTTCCTGGAGGTATAAGCAACCACTTTCTTCTCTTGCATCAGAACTACACCAAGACCTTGAAGAGAGGCATCAGAGTACACTTGGTACGGTTTGGAATCATCAAGAGGAACCAAGACTGTAGTAGAGGTGATCTTCTCTTTCAGTTTGTCGAAGGTCAACTCACACTCTGGAGACCAGGCATACTTCACACCCTTCTGAAGAAGACTTGAGAGAGGCTTAGCAATCTTGGAGAAGTTCTCAACGAACCTTCTACAATAGCTTGCAAGCCCAAGAGAGCTTCAAAGCTGCTTCACATTTTGCGGAGGCTTCCACTCAACAATGGCCTGCACCTTCGACGGATCAACTTTGATGCCCTCGGCAGAGATGATGTGCCCAAGCTAGATGACTTCTTTCAACCAGAACTCACACTTGGAAAACTTGGCATAGAATTTGTGCTCTCTCAGCTTATCAAGCACCAGCCTGAGATGTTCTTCATGTTCTTCCTCAGTCTCTGAAAAGACCAGAATATCATCGAGATACAGCAAGACGAACTCATTCTTGAACGGAGAGTATATGTAGTCCATCATTCGACAAAAAGTCGGAGGAGCATTTGCCAGACCAAAAGACATGATCGTATACTCATACGAGCCAAAACTAGTCCTGAAAGCAGTCTTCGGAATATCCTCTTCGCAAATGCGAATTTGATGATAGCCCATTCTGACATCGAGCTTGGAGAAGATCTTAGCCCCTTTCAACTGCTCGAACAATTCATTTATGTTCGAAAGTGGATACTTGTTTCTGATTGTCTTCTTGTTCAATGGACGGTAATCGACACACAACCGGTCTGTGCCATCCTTCTTCTTGACAAACAAAACTCCACAACCCCAAGGAGATGATCTCGGTCTGATCAGATCCAAACGCTCCTGCTCATCGAGTTGCCTCTTTAGTTCCTTGAGCTATTCTGGACCCAATTTGTACGGTTGTTTGCACACAGGCTGAGTACCTGGTTCAAGCTCAATAACAAATTCAACTTCTCGGTGCGGAGGCATTCCTGGCAGCTCTTCTGGAAACACGTCTTCATATTCACAGACCACTGGGACTTGCGAAATAGGATTAATCTCACCCTTTTCATGCAAAAAGAACAGACGGATTGTGTCATCGCGCGTCGTGAAGATAATCACGTCCTCCGAAGAGTGAGTAAGCTTCACTTCTTTAGCTTCACAATCAATCGATGCCTTGTTCATGGCCAACCAGTCTATACAAAGGATCAAATTAATGTCGGAATTGCCCAAGACAATAGGAGACGCCAGAAAAGAATAACTACCCATCTTGACAGAAACATCCGGAACCAACATGTGAGAACTCATACGCATTCCCGGAGAAACCACACGGAAGGGACTATCCATGTAAATTGCGGGAATATCATGCTTATCAATGAAAGGCTTGGAGATGAAGCAATGCGATGCACCAGAATCAAATAACACTTTAGCAGGAATATCATTAACGAGGAGGTTACCCATGATCACATCCGACGAGTTTTTTGCCTCAGCCGCATTCACCATGTTGACTCGAGAAGACTTGGGGATGAATTTCAGGAGAGCATTGCTTGGAGGTTTGCCTGGAGGAGGAGGCGGAAGACAGAGCTGAGAAGTGCACTTGTTGGCATAGTGACCCTTCTGCCCACACTTGTGACAAGTAATAGCTGCTGGCTGACAGTAATGTGTCTGAGGAGGCCCTTGCTTCTGCTGCTGGAATCTCTGCTGAAAAGCTGGGTTGGGTGGGTGGGAAGAACCACGGCCACCTGAATGCTTGAACTGCTGCGTGTGCCGAGGAGGAGGAGGAGACACCCAATACTTATGTTGCTTCTGAACCACCTGAGTTGAGGAAGACGAGCTGGAATCTGTGAAGCGCTTCTTAGAATTCTCCACCCTGAGCAAAGCTGCCTCAGCCCTGAGAGCTAAGTTGTAGAACTTATCGAACTCCTCAGAATCGTGCAAAGCGAGAGCTAACTGCAAATCTTTTTTCAAGCCACCTCTGAACTGATATATCTTGCTCTTCCGATCAGGGATATCCTGCAAGGCATATCGGCTAGCTCGTGGAACTCGACGTTATACTTGTACACATAGTTACCACCTTGCTTCAAGCGCCTGAACTTCTCACGCATTTCCTCCACAAAGCTGGACGGAATGTAGTGGGATCTGAAGTCATGACAGAACTCATCCTAAGTGATCACTCTAGCACCCCTGGAATCATTCAACTGTTGCAACCAGATAGATGCTTGCCCCTTCAGCTGGAATGTTGCAAACTTGACGAAATCCTCTGGACGAACATTGCTGCATTCAAAGTGCTTGTTCATGTCGCGGATCCAATCCTCAGCATCAAACGGCTGGTCACAGGAAGTGAAAGTCTTCGGCTGATTTGACAGGAACTAACTCAGATTAGCAAACTGATTGCCACCATGATTGAAGTTGCCTTGCTGCTGATTAGTCCTCTGTTGCAACAACTGTATCAGCATCTGAGTGTTTGCATTAGAAGCAGCCATCACTGCTTGCCAAGCCTCTGTAGGAGGAGGAGGCGGCGGAGGAGGATTCTCCGGAGGAGGAGGTGGTGGCGGCACATCCTCATGACCTGGATTCTGACGAGTTGGTGGAGCCATCCTGAAGACACACAACACATTAGCCCACAGAATAAATTGAAGGTATAGCTGAATCAAAAAGGCAGGAATATCTGAACAGGAATGTTAGCAATTGCACTCGAACAAAATAGTAAGAATGTTTCCTCAAAGTGATTGTCGACAAAATTCTGATTAAGACGACTTGCAAACAAGTATGAGCTAGAACTGCTCGGAACAAACATATGATCGAGATTTCATCCGATATCTTCGTGGATAAGATTGCACGGGCTCGAATTTATAGTAGCCATCCTGTGCAAGGTAGTGCACACGACTTACGAAGTATCCCCGAGTCGTAGCAAGCTACAAGGACTCCTTAAGACACAACGAGAACCGTTGTAAGACGACCGTGAACAAACATACCCACTGAATGTCGAATCCCAACATCACATCATGCATCTGTAGGAAGATTGTCCTATACGTCACTACTTGATATCCCACCTATGAATTCCCAAAATATCTGGTCATGCAATCTGGTACACGGATACAAAGAGTAATATTCACACAACTCCTATACTAACCCGTCCACTGTATCACATCCGTCAACACATAACCAGAATCTTGGACCTTCATCTACAACAAACCCACGTGATCACAACGATACAAAGTATGGCAGTACTCCCGAACAATCTGCACCAGCACTGGGGACATCGGGGTTATCTCGCCACTACTAGTATTGAAGCAATTACGAACATCCTTCTTTCTGAGATACTCAGAAATTTGAATGATTGCGATGTGCACAAGAATCCCCTGGAGCTCAACTCCCCGGAAGAAATCAAGGCAGACAGGAGGCACCAAGACAGAACTCCGTCACATCAAAATCATATAGATTTCAAAAATACACGCGTGATCCTAAAAAAATTGGAGCGAGAAGAGGAGTAGTATTAAGATTTACTAAGTCGAGAACCTCACCAGAGCATGGAAGAGGAGAAAAAAGAATCCTACTCTCCGATATAACTAAGACTCAAAACATTTTACTAGACTCGACTCGGCCAAGTACGATCACACAAAGGCTCCTATGGTCGTAAGGCTCTGATTACCAACTTGTAACGAGTAAGATGCGGTCCTTTTCGATTTAGGGAACGAGGCCCCAAAATGGAAAGAAGCGCATCTAAGCGTTTCGCAAGCACGATAACATAGCACATACATAGGAATAGAATGACAAATAGGGAATCATTTGCCATCTCATAGATAATATCAGAGTTTACATCACACATTTATTAAGACAAGGTTGTTCCGCTACGGACTACATAACATGAGAAAAGGCTATGCTACCCTGCATGCTTGCCCATGATCACGACCACGCCTCAGTCTTCTGGATAGTTCACATACAGGCGGTCGTTCTCCTCATCATACTGCCACGCCAGATGTATGCCTTCGGATCACCTGTGTCGGGCATACCTGTACCTGTTGGGGTGTTGAAATAATCTGTGAGCCACGGGGACTCAGTAATCTGTGACCTCGATGCCAGAACTAGTCAAGTTATTAGGTAAGGAACGTTCAGTGTTTAGGTTGCAACATCCTAAGCATTTATGGTGGCTAACTTACGTAGAACCAGTTATTGATGGTGGTCTATACTAGCGGGCGAAGACTAGCTGATCACTAAGTGATCCTGAACACCTACTTACGTCAATCATAACCCCACCATGTTCCCGATCGAATAGAGGTCTTCGAAGGGGACAGTCACGGTTAAGAACACAGTTGGCAATTTTATTAGATTAGGTTCAAGTTATCTATAATTGGATGTTAACAAAAATTCCAAGTTGCCACATAACCGCGGGCACGACTTTCCGAAAGATTAAACCCTGCAGGGGTGCTCCAACTAGTCCATCACAAACGGTTACGGGCCGCAAAGTAATCCTCTATCACGAATCTCGTGATCTCGTCGGATTCCCTAGAGGAAAACCTCAACTCTGGGGAGAACCAAAGCTTCATCGAGATTCCTATACGGAAGATATATCGCTAAGGTAAGACAAGACTAGCAGGACCTCCCGTTGTGTCGACGACCCTGATAAGAGCCGCGTATCACGTCTCAGGACACAACGGATGAGGGATGGTTACCACGCCAAAACACCGAGTTGCCCCGGGAGCGTCATAAGCTGCTCTAGGTTGGACCAACACTCATGAGGAGCACTAGCCCGGGTTGTTGATTAATTCCTCGGGGTAGCTATTCCCTATGCAGATTATTATTAAGTGATTAGAAAATTAACACCAATGTTGGGTCCTACCGGACAAGTCTTAACACCACACGATTTATCAAGGGGGTCCCTATAACAACCCCGAACGTGTTAGGAGCGATCAGTTATGGAATCAAACACCGATAGCCGGAAACTATGGCGGCAATAACGGAACAAAACACCCGGCAAAAGGCTAGGCCTTCCTTTATTTACCAAGTATATAGGTGCATTAATTAAATAACCGATTTAACATAATGATATCAAACTCATGTTATCACATGAGACAAAGGCACCTGCAACTAGCAACGTTAACATTAGAAGCTGAGCAAGCCTACTTAGCCATTAAATGTTTGCTAGGAGGGGGAAAGTGTTTGGGTTTCATGGCAATATCAGGAGGCAATTATTTCAGTGGTAGGCGGCGAGCATATGACGAAGGAAACGTGAACCTAGCATAACAAGTCTAGAGATGGTATCAAGGTCATATCATCTTGCATGTGATGTCTTCAGCTTGGAACTGCTCTTGTTCGTCCTGCACGTACTCTCCCAGATCCACGTAATCGCTCTCCGATCCCGGTGCTACCCAACATAAAAATAGCATCCAATAAACAAGAGCACAACAAGATGCAACAAACACATGATGCATGAGATGAGAATGAACGTGCATCTCTATTCTAGTCCCTAGCACATGCATGAGAAGAAACTACAACTTCTGGACAGAACTGCACTCTAAGCTATCTTGACATGCATGATGATGACATGAAGAGATGCATCACGCGAAAACAATGAAAAAGCATATAAAGAACGTTACGAACGGAGCTACGGATCAACCGGAAACTACGAAACAAGAAATGGAGCCTTACAGATCAAATCCATCACAACACACTCCAATGGCATACTTCTGGTATTCCCAGGTTGCCAAACCACAAAACAAACAAGTATGGATGGGGTGGTGCAAGGAATATCACCACACCATCAACTATGCACTCCCAAGCATCAAAACATCAAAACTATACATTATGTCCTAAACAGCATCATAGCAGTTTGAGAGCCACATGCAAAGCACCTACAGCCACCCTGGTGACATGAGGGTTTAGACCTCATGTATGTGTGCCATAGCACATCACCATTCACACACACGTGCCTCAAGCATACACACACTCCCATACATACACTCACATCACTATTACTATCTCACACACTTACAAACTTGCACACAAGGGCTACTAAGACTATGCCATGCCTTGGGCATGTGGGTGTAACCACACACATGCACACACACCCACACACAAAACCACATGCTAGTGAGCTCACCCTCAGACCTACATGGGCAAACTACATCACAAATGCACTAGGGTGCTTGCACCACACAAGCACACGTCATGAGAGTTGCACCCTCTATATACACATGATCACCTACACACAACAAGCATAATCACATGCATATAGTTGAAAGCACAAGAAATACTAATGTCACCTACACATACATGTCACACCACATGAACTCCAATCACTACACATGCATCACTACATGCTAGCAAAATAACTAGGGACACCTGCTGGTAGGCGGCAAGCCAAATTATCACACATGATGACCTAGCAGGCCACAGCAATTAGCATAGCAAACAAATGAAAAACAGTAAAAAGGAAAGGCAAAAAATGAAGGGGCTTGGGAGGGAATCGAACCCAAGACCCCCTGGTTCAACTCACAGAACCAACACCACTGCGCTACGGAACAGGCACTTGACAGAGCTAAGGAAGGGAGCAGGGTAAGCTGTTCCCTATGCGCTACTATGCCCGAGAGATAAATAGCAAAAACGGGGGCGATGCGGGAATCGAACCCAGCACCACCTGATCAACACACACACGGCAAACCACTAGGCTACCAACAGGGACTCGACAGAACAGAGGAACTTAACAGGATAATCTACACAAGAGCCGCCGTGCTCAGCTCTGCACAGAGACGACGGCATCGACGCTCACCGGAGCGGCCTCCTACTTCTGCTGCTGCGTCAAAGGGAATCAACTACGGCTACCACTCCTACCACGTTGGAAGCAGCTGCCCTGAGCATCGGGACGAGCAGAGCACACACACACAACACAACACATGGAACCACCATACTCATCTCCGACCAGAGGCACGCAACGATCATCTAGGCGCATCTACAGAGGGGGAAGGGAGGAAGAAGTACGGCTCACCGAAGGGAAGGAGAAGAGGGGAGTCCCGATCGGAGGGAGACGCCTGAAGTCGACTGAAGACGGTCTGAAGACGGTCTGATGCAGAACCGAAGCAGGGGTACGGTCCGCCGGGAACACGCCGGAGACGAGGTCCTCCCCGTCGTTATGGTCGCGCCCCGACCTCAACGACGACGGGAATGGAACGCGGGGGCTTCCCCCGGGCTCCCGGACATGCTTGCCGGCGCCGGAGGCGAGGGATGCGCGGTGGACGAGGCGACGCTCTACTGCTCTCTCCCTGTCACCTTCTACAGATCTTACCTTGGGGGAGGAAGAGAGATATGGAGGGTAAGGTGGCGGCGCTAGGAGGGGGACGCGGAACCCTAGGCAATAGGGCAGGCACACCGAGGATATAAGGGTCGCGGATGGGACGGTGTCATCAATCTCTCTCGCTCTCTCTCTCTCTGAAGCTTCTGACGGAAAGCATGCGCAGGGACGACGCCGTGAGGAGGAAGGGGATGGAGCGCGCTTGGGCTCTCGCTGGGGAAACAGAGAGAAAAGAGGCCCATGTTGGCGAGAGGTAAGGGCAAAAATACCCCTGGGGTTTTCTATTTAAAAACTACACCAGCAAATAAATAATCTCCCAGGGAAAACTATGGCACCAAAAAATAAACTAAAAATGCCCTTGGTCATAAGAAATTATGACCTATTTGAATAAAAAGAAAAAGGAATTTTTGGAGCATGTAAATATTTACAAAACAGAATTAATGGATCTGTTTTGTGAATATTTGCACCTCTAAAACATAGTTTCAAAACACTAAATGCATAGCATCACATCCACCACAATTCATACTAAAGCATGGGCATTTTTGAAATAGGGATGGAACAAGTGAATCTTGGGCTTGAGATAAATAGAGAGGTGAAGTTTGAAACCTAGTGCAAACCTACATAGATGCTTCCTGCTTACAAATACTCCACTCCACATCACTTCACTTATCAACACACATCAAACACATCACATACCCTCCATCACATGGATACACAAGGCAACAAACACAAATAGGCATGGATGAATGGATGCATGAATGCAAAGGGAAAACAAGACAAGGTGACATCACATGAAATAACACATGCATTGATCTCTCATGGCATTGACAAGATGGACCCACATACAGAAGGTTCCAAATAAGGCAAGTTACACTCTTGGGGCATTACAAAACCTATCAAGGGCAAACCTATACCTTGCACCTAGTCCTCTTGAGCTAGATGATCATGATATTGGCTTCCTCAAGATGGACCACCTTTCTTGATTGCGTTGGTTTGATCAAGACTAGTTGATTGCTCCCCATACTCACTATGGGTGAGCCACTCTTCAGCACATCTTCACAAGTCCATTGCCACCACAATGGACGACAAGCTTCAAGCATGATATCTTCGTGATGATCCACTTGAACTTGCCCACCACAATCTTGATGGCGATCACCACTTGCGTCATCCTCCATGGGTTGTACTTGATACAAGCCCATGGAAACACACCTAGCCCCACATAGAACTCTCACCAAGACCATGGGTTAGTACACAAAAGTGTAATGGACAATGCTTACCATACCATGGGATCACTTGATCCCTCTCGGTACATCTTGTACGCTTTGTGTGTTGATCAACTTGATTTACTCTTTGTCTTAGTCCTAATCAAGATTGTGTATTTAGGACCATTCTTTGGATAATACCTTGAATACCACCTTGGTCATCATATAAACTCCTTGAAACCAACAGATGGACTTTAAGAAGTGCATATGGACAAATCCTTCGAATATAACTTAAGACAACCATTAATTCATAGGGATTGTCATCAATTACCAAAACCACATATGGAGAAATTATGCTCTAACAATGGTTACTACCTAGATAGTACTTCTATAGATTAGAACTATGTGGAAAATATATGGGTACAGAAAACGGTTATTTTCATTTTATCTTTGCAGATTTTTATGTACCAAAACTATAGAGTCGGATTAAGAAATAGAAAAATCTTTGATTTTTACACTTCTGACTCGAAAGCAATTAGCAACATTAAAACGTAAATAATTAATATTTATTAACTTTCATGCTTTATTGAAATATCATGTTTTCGTACTTGAGCAAACTCAATGAGGCAAGGATGTGGAGTGTATATGATCACGATCGAGCAAAAATGAAAAGTTGGCCATACAACAATATGTTCAGAAAATAAACAGGATTTGGACACACCTCATGCAATTTGTCTCAAGGAAATTCTTCACGACATCTTCAGGGCCTACATGTTCAGAAAAACAAAGGCAGCGAACATATGAAGCAAAAAATCACCATCTCAGAACTTGTGGTGTGAAACATCAAAGTACAAAGGATCCTAACCTCCCTAGATACACTAAGTGAGGCTCATTGCCTTTGCATGAGGCACTGTCTTACAAACAAGTTCATAGCTAATGTTTGCCCTTATTGAGTTTTCTCAAGTAGTGTTTCGCCTACTCAAGCAGTCAAGGATTTCTGCATTACCGAGCACAAATTGGTGGAACATCTCCCGCACATGTCACTCAAGGGGGTCAAGCTCACCTCTGAAGGTCATGCACACCTGCGCTAGATCCTACGTGGGCTCCAACACTTCGTTGTCCTTCTCTTCCAAGTGGAACACCACATCGTGAGTGATTTTTATGAGCTACTAGGATCATCCCTTTGTACTTATCTTCTGAATCTGAATCAACTTTTAGCCAAGAACAAAATGCACCATATGTGTCTTCCAAATTCAAATCAAAAGGTACCCAAAATGCCCATTTTCTCATCCAACCCCATCGTATGAAGAAACAAATGGAGGCAATTCTCCTACAAAAGTACATACTTGAAGCATGAAGGATGAAGCACACAAGCATATACTTGAGGCATGAAGCATGCAAGCACCTACCATAGCATTTATCAACCTTGGCATTTTTCTCTTTCAAAGAAATAAAATGCGGACTCGTTTATTTTTAATCTAATCTAAATAAAATATTAACTATAACATAAGAAAATATAAAAATGACAAGAATCGTAGCCAATCGTAAACAAAATATGATAACCTTATGTTGGTGGCTTCGTGATACTTGTATCCACATTTTAAAGTAAAGTCGGTGCGAGGGTTAGGATACTTGCATGCAGGCATCAGTAACTAAACATAATTTATGTCATCAATTCCACTTAACATTCTTCTGGTAGTTGACATTCTCAGGTGTGAACTTTTCAATCTTAGCTGCTAATTTGATCTCCTCCCCTTAACCATGTAGACAGCTTGAGCTATCCATATGGGAGATCCGGGCGTGACACCTGAAGTTCAATACACTAGGCAAGCAATCCCATTGAAAAGCAACACAAGAATCAACAAGGACGAAAATAGCAAGAAGGCAACTGGATCTAGCTGACTCACTCGCATCGATGGCAAGGGAGATTGTGGAGTTCGTGCTTGTAAAGAAGGACTTCCACCCATGGGCTTAAGAGACGGAGTCTAATGGGGTTTTACATTAGGGGTAGGCCTACAGACCTGCCTCCCTAGACCTGCCTAGGACCCCTTACGGGCACCAGTGTCCTTCAAGTCACCAGTACAGCCTCGACCTCACTCGTTTGAGCAACCATCACTCGGCATGCCTCGTGTCACTCGGACCACCTTCTATCACTCGGCTTGCCTGGAGTCACTCGGACCACAGCAAGGTGAAGGCACCGAAGAGGCTGCAACACTTAAGGATTTAACCCACCACATGAAGTGTAGTAGAGACTCACGTTACCAGTAACACCAAGGGTTAAAGCTGCCGTTTCTAGTAACTTCCCTCTTTATTAGCATTAATTACCTTGTAATGAAGCTCGACCGGTCGTGGCAGCAACTATATAAGCCACTCCCAGGCTCCAGCTCAAGGGTTCAGCACTTTGTAATCTTTTACACCTCCATAAGAAAACATCAGCCTCAAGGCTCGAGACATAGGGCCGTTGCCACTTTCGAGTGGGCCCTGAAGTCGTAAATCTGAGTGCATCCATTGTGCCTAGTTAGACTTCGCCCCTTCGTTCGTACCCCTAAATGCTATTGTCAGGATCATTCCCACGATAGAGTCTTCTAGCTCCGATAGGTGCGAGAACCTGACTGCTTCAACCACTATTATGCCTAATATTAATTTAGAAAAATCAAAATAATATGCAACAAGAACATGTTTAGCTATACCATGTCTCTCAGCACGAAACGATCTCACACAACATAGACTGGTCAATCAACAAAGTTGTCAGGCAAAACATGAATCGTGCATAAACCAAGGGCAACAACAGCTGCGACTACATGTAGCATTAGGACACTGGAGGCCTGCTACTTGGGTAACATGAACTCGCCATGCTACTCCTCCCTCATCACCGACCTGAAAGACATGAATATCGGTGTGGCCCTGGCCTTGCGAGCGAAGGATCAATCCATGGGCGGTGCTCCTCCCCTAAAGTAAGCTGCAAATTGCACACACAGAGAGACAGTTCTCTGTTAGACTAGGACAATGGCATACATATAGGAGGAAAAATGCACATGAAGCAAGAGAAACATGAATCCATTAAACATCCCCATCCTATGAGTGAGATGGAGGTTAACCGAAATCAGCAAAGCCGCATGTGTGGGCACCAAAAATTTTTGGCTTGTCTCTCCCTCCCTAGAACCACAAACGTCGCTTCCTCGAGGCGCTAACCCTTGCCATCCGTGGCAAGGAAGCCACTGAAAGGAATTCGGCACCCCATACCTAGCACGTTCACTTCTTTCCAAAAAGAAAAAAACATAGAGGAACATGGGAAGGGAAGAAACGAAAGACGAAAAAGGATTGAACCCGCCTCCACCAGCGAATGAATTAGGCAGCCAGACACGACATCATGTTAGTTGTGCGATAATGAGAGCCGGGAACAAACAGAGCGGGAAAAAAACTACTGGCATGCAAGGGCATGATTGTGATCTCATGGAAATCCCAAGATTTGTTACAGTGAACTTGCCGAACATGCCCAAATCGAGGAGGGCAATGGCAGTAAGGAGCAGATACCTGACTGCTTTATCCCGGCGTCGTACTCAAAGATAGCACGCTAGTGCTACATCAACTGCTCGTGGCCTATGCGCCCTAGAAGTCCCTCCATTAAACCGGCTCAGTGAAGGAGGGGCATGAGCGAGGAGCAGCCATGATCGCGGTCTTTGGTGCCAGCGGCTGGGGGAGGAAGATCAGGGACTGGAAGTGGAGATCACATGTGCTGCACGGTGGAACGCACGTGCAAGGCTGTAGAAACCGCAATAGACTTAGCAGGTGCAACAAATGATTTTGATATCAAAACATAAACCTACCACGAGTGCACAAAAATAGATTCGGATTAACTTGCATTTGTTGCACAAGTCATGTCCATCCATCATCCTAATGTGCATATTAAAAAACATGATAAGAAATACCTCAAGATCAGGGCATTAGTAGAATAAGGAATCTCGAGCATCAACTATCAATACGAGCCTCATAGAAGAAAACAAAACAATAGTCAGTAATTATGCTTGATAAATGCAAAAATTAAAATAATAGAAAAATGATTTAAAAATTACAAGATATTAAATGAAACATCATTACATAGCAGATAAACTACAACCATGACCTTGCAAATACATCTTTCTAGCTGGGAGCGCCTCTCGTGCCAGCAACTGCGGACATGGTAGCTTTTGTCGGTATGTGTCACCAATTTTCAGTGAGAATTGCTGGGATGGAATATATTTTCAAGACATATGGGAAACTCATACTATGTTGCAAAATCATTAACTATATATTTGAAAAGATATAGTGCAAGGGAACAAAAAGATTAGCCCGGATCCTGCGTGATGAACTAACATATTTCGATGTTCTTGTCATCGGAGAGGAGTACGGTAGGAGTCACCGCCCATCACCGCCGCATCAAGGCAGGATCAAGGGCGTTCGTCATGATTGGGTTGTGTTTGTCGTGACCCCTCATGGTCGTTTATACGTCTCCGTCGTATCTACTTTTCCGAACTCTTTTGCCCTTGTTTTGGACTCTAATTTGCATGATTTGAATGGAACTAACCCGGACTAACTCTGTTTTCAGCAGAATTGCCATGGTGTTCTTTTGTGCACAAATGAAAGTTCTCGGAACGTCCTGAAAATTTACGGAGATTTTTTCTGGAATAAAAGTAAAATACCTACGCAAAGATCCACGTGAGGGGGTGTGCCAGTGGGCCACAAGCACACACGGTGCGGCCACCCCCAAGGTTGCGCCATGCGGGCTTGTGGGGCCCACATGGCACCACCGCCCCCAATCTCAGTCCTATATCTTCCGTTTCACCCGGAAAAAAAATCAGAGAGAAGGTTTCATCGCGTTTTACGATACGGAGGCGCCGCCACCTCCTGTTCTTCATCTCGAGGGTAGATCTGGACTCCGTTTTGGGCTCCAGAGAGGGGAAATCGTCGCCATCGTCATCATCAACCTTCCTCCATCGACAATTTCATGATGCTCTTCATCGTTCGTGAGTAATCTCATTGTAGGCTTGCTGAATGGCGATGAGTTGGATGAGATCTATCATGTAATTGAGTTAGTTTTGACGGGGATTGATCCCTAGTATCCACTATGTTCTAGATTGATGTTGCTACTACTTGGCTATGCTTAATGCTTTTCACTAGGGCCCGAGTGCCATGATTTCAGATCTGAACCTATTATGTTGTCGCCAATATATGTGTGTTTTAGATCCTATCTTGCAAGTTGTAGTCACCTACTATGTGTTATGACCCGGCAACCCCGGAGTAACAATAGCCGGAACCACTCCCGAAGATGAACGTAGTATGAGGAGTTCATGTATTCACCACGTGTTAATGCGTTTGTCGGGTTCTTTATTAAAAGGAGAACCTTAATATCCCGTAGTTTCCATTAGGACCCCGCTGCCACGGGAGGGAGGGACAATAGATGTCATGCAAGTTCTTTTCCCTAAGCACGTATGAGTACATACGGAATACATGCCTACATTAGATCGACGAACGGGAGCTAGTTACATATCTCTCCGTGTTATAGCTGTTACATGATGAATCACATCCTCATACTCATCCATCACCGATCCACTGCCTACGAGTCTTTTACTACTGGTCCTTGCTACGTTACTTTGTCTAGGCTTGTCCCTTGCTACAAAAGGGATTGGGCCACTTTGCTACTACTGTTGCTACTGTTGTTAGTCTGTTGTTGTTGCTACTGCTGTTCCTTGCTACTTTGTTGTTAATTGTTGCAAGACCCCTTTTCGACACCGTTGTCGGGAAAGAATAGTTCCTTGCCCATGTGCAACACTGGCGCCATTGATACAACAGTTAGGAATAGTCTGCCGTCAACAGTTCTGTTTCTGACACCGTTGCTATCATACTACTTTGCTACTGATACTTTGCTTGCAGACACTAATCTTTCAGGTGTGGTTGAATCTGACAAACTTAGCTGCTAATACTTGAGAATATTCTTTCGCTTCCCCTATGACGAATCAACAAATTTGGGTCGAATACTCTACCCTCGAAAACTGTTGCGATCCCCTATACTTGAGGGTCATCAAGATATTTTTCTGGCGCCGTTGCCGAGGAAGCACAACTATATTCTTTGAGTCACTTGGGATTGACGTCTGCTGATCACTATGAGGAATCCGAAAGATCCAAGAACTAAAATCTTGCCTTCCACTACGAGGAGAGGTAAGGAACTGCCATCTAGCTCTACACTTGATTCACCTTCAGTTTTGAGTAAGTTTGTGACTTCGCCTCCTGCTAGAAATCTTGATATGTTGCATGTGCTTGATACTACTATGTCTGATGATGCTATGCTTGATACTATGCATGATGATGCTATGCTTGATAATATGCCTAATAATGCTATGCTTGATACTGCTTTGCCACTAGGTGCATTCCTTGATGCACAAATTGCTAGAGTTGCTGCTAGACGTGATGATACTTCTGAAACTGCTGATACTATTGAAGTAGAACCTCCTACTATGCCTGAATTGCCTATTATGCCTGATACGCGCTATGTTATGGAAGGAGAGATAGTTGAGGATTTTCTTGCGTGTAAGGATAGCTATGATGTTGAGAAACTACTGCGCAAGTGGAAAGAAAAACCTCTGAACGCTAGGATGAAATATGACCCGAAGCTTGCTACTTCGCCTATCTTTGTGACCAATAAGGATTATGAATTCTCTGTCAACCCTGAGTTAATCACTTTGGTCGAATCTGATCCTTTTCACGGTTATGAGTCTGAAACGGTTGTAGCTCATCTTACCAAACTGCACGATATAGCCACCATATTCACTAGTGAGGAAAAGATCTGCCACTATTATATCCTCAAGCTGTTTCCTTTCTCGCTAAAGGATGATGCTAAGACTTGGTTCACTTCTCTTTTTCCTGGATGTGTGTGTAGCCCCCAGGATATGGTCTACTACTTCTCTGAAAAATATTTCCCTGCCCATAAGAAGCAAGCTTCCTTGCGGGAAATATACAACTTCGCTCAAGCTGAATAAGAGAGTCTCCCACAAGTTTGGGGGAGGCTCATCCAGCTGCTGAACACTTTGCCTGATCACCCCCTTGAGAAGAATGAAATACTTGATATCTTCTATAATGGACTTATCGATGCTTCCAAATACCACCTAGATAGTTGTGCTGGTTGTGTTTTTAGGGAACGATCCGTAGAAAAAGTTGAGATCCTATTGAATAACATCTCGTGCAATGAGAATGCTTGGAGTATTCACGAACCACCTCCTAAGCCAACTCCGAAGAAAAGAGGTATTCTATTCCTCAGTCCTGAAGATATGCAAGAAGCCAAGAAATCTATGCTAGAGAAAGGCATTAAATCTGAAGATGTCAAAAATCTACCACCTATCGAAGAGATCCATGGTCTCGATAACCCGATACAGGTACTAGAAGTAAATTCTCTGCGTAGGTTTGATGAGAGTGATATTCCTTTTGATAAACCTACTAGCTTATGCATGGATGAATTTGATAACTTGGTTGTCAAACAACAGAGTTTCAATGATTATGTTAGCAGACAATTGGAAAATAATGCTCGTATGCTTAGTCATTTAAGTGCTTGTGTGGACAGAAATGTCAATGATCTTAAGCTTCTGAGTAAACATGCCTCTATGGTTACTAACCAGGTAGAACAAGTACATAAAGCTCAAAATGACTTGCTCAATGAGTTGAATGACAATTCCGTCAGAGTCGTCACTAGAGGCGGCAGAATGACCCAGGAACCTTTGTATCGAGAGGGTCATCCGAAGAGAATTGAACAAGATTCTCAAGGAGTTAGCACTGATGCACCTAGTCATCCTAGAAAGAAGAAGAAAGATGATAGGAACCTGCACGCTAGCAACCTTGTTGCTGCTACACCTGAGAGTCCAAATGATGTCTCCGTCTCTGATGCTGAAACACAATCTGGTGATGAACATGAGCCTAATGATAATATCAATAGTGATGTTCATGAAGATGCTCAACCTAGCAATGATAAGGATATGGAGATTGAACCTGTTGATCTTGATAACCCACAGCCTAAGAATAGAAGATACGATAAGAATGACTTCGCTGCTAGGAAGCATGGTACAGTAAGGGAACCATTGGTTCAGAAACCTATGCCCTTTCCTCCCAAACCATCCAAGAAAAAGGATGATGAGGATTTTGAGCGATTCGTTGAGATGATCAGACATGTCTTTCTGCAAATGCGTTTGACAGATATGCTCAAAATGTCTCCGTATGCTAAGTACATGAAAGATATTGTGACTAATAAGAGGAGGATACCTGAGGTTGATATTTCCACCATGCTTGCTAACTATACCTTCAAGGGTGGAACTCCTAAGAAACTAGGTGATCCCGGTATGCCCACTATACCTTGCTCCATTAAAGGTAACTACGTCAGAACTCCTTTATGCGACCTTGGAGCCGGTGTTAGTGTTATGCCTCTCTCTCTCTCTTTATCGTAGACTTGAACTGGATAAGTTGAGACCCACTGAGATCTCTCTGCAAATGGCCGACAAATCAACTGCTTTCCCTATCGGCATTTGCGAGGATGTGCCTGTTGTGGTTGCTAACGTCACTATCTTAACAGACTTTGTTATTATGGATATTCCCGAGGACGATGCCATGGCGGTCACCCTCGGAAGACCCTTTTTAAACACTGCAAGGGCTGTTATAGATTGCAACAAAGTTAATGTCACTTTCCATGTCAACGGTAATGAGCATACGGTGCATTTTCCGAAGAAACAATATTGAGTACATTGCATCAATGCTATCGAAAAAACTTCATCGATTCTTATTGGGAGCTTTGAATACCCTATTCCTCATGTCAAGATGAAGTATGATTTGCTTGTTGGGGTGATACACATCCCCATTGAGGTAACCTAGTGACTATTCAAAAATTCTCCGTTCTCTTTTGCGATTCAAAAAGGTTTGTCAAAGAGGCTTGATCAACCTCACTGATGGATTTCTTTCGATGACCATGAGATGGATGAATCGAGGAGTCACAAACCTCTGTTCCAAGCTTTCACTTTAGATTGCTTAGAAGAATAATAATAGGTTTAGATTAGTTTTCCCTGTTTTCTGTCTTAGCGTCCGGTAGAAAAGTACCCCGAAAATAGAAGTTCTCCGAACGCTGTGAAAATCTAGTATGATTTTTTATGGAATATTTGAAAAATACTGGGACAAAGAGTCTGTCTGGGGGCCACACCAGTGGGCCACAATCCCTAGGGGCACGGGCACCCCCTGGCCGCGCCACCCAGGCTTGTGGGGCCCACAGACACCCCCTCCACTCATTCTTGCTCCCATCAAGTTCTCCTACCTCCAGAAAAAACCATTTCGCAGCTCAAACCCGTGTTCTTGCTCCTCTTGCTGGGATTTACTATCTCTTTGCTCAAATCACCGTTCTTCGAACTGTTTTGGGGAAATTACTCCTTGGTAAGTGACTCCTCCATTGGTCCAATTAGTTTTTGCTCTAGTGCCTTATACTCCGTGTATTTTTGCTGCCTTGGTGACCATGTTCTTGAGCTTTGTATGCTGATTCTAGCTGGTCCCAAGTAGTGTTGATGCCTAATATGGCCTCTAGGACTTGTGGGAGTAGTTGCTACGAGTTTAGTTGAACCTTGTTCACCTTTCCTTTGGGTCATTGAAAATTTCAGAAAAGGAAGATGTTCAGGAGAAACTTTCATGGTGGTTCATCAAGCAAGAGAGGTCCTCGTCTTGCGATTCGGGAGCCTGATCCTTACCAACCTAGGGACGCGCAGGTACAACCATGTGAATGGACTTCTGATGAATTTATGATTGAGGCATGCTTCAAAGATGAGTTTGATGCATTTGTTCGCAACGTCGGACTCGAAGAATTCATCTCCGATAAATGTGAACAATATGTTGCTCTCACTACCTCTTTTGTTCGTAGATTCAAATTCTCAGCTCGCCGTGAGCCATCGGTATTGTTTGATCTCTATGATAAATCGTATACCATGGATTTAGAGGATTTCAGTAGAATTTGCAAAATACCTATTTGGTGCAACCTCAATGATCCTCCTAAATCTTCGGTTAGAGATTTTTGCGTTGGTATTAAGGTTGGAGAAACTAGAGACATTACACAAGCTACCATGGGGAGTATTCATTTTCCTACCTTGCATTACTTTGCCCTCTTTATAGGCAGATGCATTAATGGCAAGATTGAGCATTGTCACCTTTGCGCACCCGACCTTAGTATCCTTAAGAGCGCGGTGACGGGTGACAAAAGCTTCAGCATGGGAGCTATTATTGCAAGGAGGCTGAATAAGAATGCTATTGAAGGGGATTTCTTTGGTGGGATCTATGCCACTCGCATAGCAAATTTTCTTGGACTACCCATCCGCGAAGGAGATCCCCCGCTCCATACAGCTTTCCTTGACCGCGTCACTTTGACACGCTGCCAGTTCCTTGAGAGGGATGATGAATCCCTCCTATACCGATTGATATTTAACCAGCAGCGTGTTTTCCATATTACCCTTCCTGCTCCTGCCTTCTTTGACTTTCAGGTAAAACGGAGATATTACATAACCAAGAGGAGAGGCAGAGGAGTATGAGAGGGAGGCGACGGCTGCTCGTCTCCGTGAGGCAGCTATTCAGGCAATAGCTGCAGCGCTCCCGTATAACCCCGATTATGATTTTGGGTTTTGCCACGACCATCCTTGGGAGTAGACCAAGTTAGGCCAAAAGCCTAAGCTTGGGGGAGTACGTGTTCTCACCGATTTTACATTTTTGCTTTAGCTTTCACTTTGTTAGCCGGTGTTCACACTTTGCCACTGTATCATCCATGCTTGTTTATTTTATTTTTCCCGTTTTCTTTTCGTGTGTCTATCTAGTTTGAGAAAACCCAAAAGGATTTTCTTTTTCTTGTTTTCTTTTCGTGTGTCTGTCTAGTTGAGAAAAACCAAAAAGATTTTATTTTTCTTCTTTTGCTTGTTGGGAGCTTTCCCGTGTACATAGTTTTCTTTTTCTTTGGGTCAAGGTAGAAGATATTGGTTACAATGTTTAGTGGCTCTTGCATGCATACCTGTTTAGCTTTCAAAGAGCCATATTACTTTGTCTTCACCTTTGTGTTTGCCCGCAGATTCCAGCTTTAGTCCAATGCACGAGCACGCTTATTATTGTTCACATCGTTCGGTCCTGCAAGTGAAAGGAAATAATGACGATATATGATGAAGTGACTGAGCCTGGAAAAGCTGGTATGAACTCGATATATTTTGTTTTTGTGAATATGACTAGCTCATCATGCCTGATTCAGCTTTGTTGTGAGAGAAACATGTTTTCAATGACAACTTAGAGATCATAGTTGCTTATGCCATGCTTAATTAGCTAGGAGCTTATAATGGTTTGTCTTGGTTGCCAACATGAATGTTGAGATGACTATGATGTAGTATGATAGGATGGTATCCTCCTTTGAATGTTTCAAGTGGTTTGACTTGGCGCATGTTCACGCATGTAGTTCAAACAAAATCAACATAGCCTCTATGATGTTCATGTTCATGGTGATTTATGTCCTACTCATGCTTTCACTCAATGCTAGTTAATCTCAATGCATTTTGATGATTGTTGTCGCTCTCTAGTTGGTCGCTTCCCAGTCTTTTGCTAGCCTTCACTTGTACTAAGCGGAAATACTGCTTGTGCATCCACCTCCATAAACCCAAAGTTGTGCCATATGAGTCCACCATACCTACCTATGTGCGGTATCTACCTGCCGTTTCAAGTAAATTTGCATTTGCCACTCTCTAAATCTTCAAGAAATAATCTGTTTTGCATGCCCGAACCGCTCATGTGGTGACAGGGGGCTATTGGTATCTTCCATGCTAGGCGTGTTATCCTCGATATGTGTTTATTCACTATCATTCACGAGAAAGGGGACGGTAATTGGAATTCCCAGTTCCATGCTCAAATCGAAAAGATAATTGCAAACAAAACTCCCCCACGATTGATGTTGGTTTGGACGGTACCCGAGGATTCGACTAGTCGTGGAGTGTGATTGATTGGTGGTGGGGGAGTCAAAACTTTACTTTTCTGTTCGGGAACCGCCTATAGCATGTGTAGCGTGGAATATGTTGAGAACTCTTAGTCATTGCGTTGACAATGAAAGCATGCCACCCAAAATTATTATCTCTGTTTTCAAAGCTTGAGCTCTCGCACCTCTGCAAATCAATGCTTCCCTCTGCGAATGGCCTGTCTATTTATGTTCCTGTTGAGTCATCCTCTTCTTACAAAAGCACCAATTAGAGAGCACCTCTGTAATTTTTATGCTTTGCTTTTAACTTTGTTGAGTGTGACTATGACTGGATCTTCATTGCCTTGAATTACAATGTTTAGTCAGTCCTTGGTCTTTTAAGGTGCTCTGCATTTATGTTTTGCGGTCTCAGAAAGAGCTAGCGAGATACCATCTATTCGTATTGCTTCTTGTTGTTTTGATTGAAGTGTTGACACTTGAGGCTTATTATTATTTGCTCGCTAGTTGATTATGCCATTGATATGAGTTTACTGTGAGACCTAGATGTCATTTGCTTATGTGGTTTGATTGTGATGTTGCTGAAATTCTGGTTGTGAGTTAGACATAGTTGCAACAACAAGATCAAACAGAGTTCGTCAAAGTTTTTCTTTTGTCTCTCGCAGTTTGTCAACTGAGTTGCTTGAGGACAAGCAAGGCTTTAAGCTTGGGGGAGTTGATACATCTCCGTCGTATCTACTTTTCCGAACTCTTTTGTCCTTGTTTTGGACTCTAATTTGCATGATTTGAATGGACTAACCCGGACTGACACTGTTTTCAGCAGAATTGCCATGGTGTTGTTTTTGTGCAGAAATGAAAGTTCTCGGAACGTCCTGAAAATTTACGGAGATTTTTTCTGGAATAAAAGAAAAATACCTGCGCAAAGACCCACGTGAGGGGGTGTGCGAGTGGGCCACAAGCCCACACGGCGCGGCCACCCCGCTAGGCCGCGCCATGCACGCTTGTGGGGCCCACGTGGCACCACCGCCCCCAATCTCAGCTCTATATCTTCCGTTTCGCCTGGAAAAAAATCAGAGAGAAGGTTTCATCGCGTTTTACGATACGGAGGCACCGCCACCTCCTGTTCTTCATCTGGAGGGCAGATCTGGAGTCCGTTTCGGGCTCCGGAGAGGGGAAATCGTCGCCATCGTCATCATCAACCTTTATCCGTCGACAATTCCATGATGCTCTTCATCGTTCGTGAGTAACCTCATCGTAGGCTTGCTGGACGGTGATGAGTTGGATGAGATATATCTTGTAATCGAGTTAGTTTTGACGGGGATTGATCCCTAGAATCCACTATGTTCTAGATTGATGTTGCTACTACTTGGCTATGCTTAATGCTTGTCACTAGGGCCCGAGTGCCATGATTTCAGATCTGAACCTATTATGTTGTCGCCAATATATGTGTGTTTTAGATCCTATCTTGCAAGTTGTAGTCACCTACTATGTGTTATGACCCGGCAACCCCGGAGTGACAATAGCCGGAACCGCTCCCGGAGATGACCATAGTATGAGGAGTTCATGTATTCACCACGTGTTAATGCGTTGGTCCGGTTCTTTATTAAAAGGAGAACCCTAATATCCCGTAGTTTCCATTAGGACCCCGCTGCCACGGGAGGGATGGACAATAGATGTCATGCAAGTTCTTTTCCCTATGCACGTATGACTACATACGGAATACATGCCTACATTAGATCGACGAACGGGAGCTAGTTACATATCTCTCCGTGTTATAGCTGTTACATGATGAATCACATCCGTCATACTCATCCATCACCGATCCACTGCCCACAAGTCTTTTACTACTGGTACTTGCTACATTACTTTGTCTAGTCTTGTCCCTTGCTATAAAAGGGATTGGGCCACTTTGCTACTACTGTTGCTACTGCTGTTACTCTGTTGCTGTTGCTACTGTTGTTCCTTGCTACTTTGCTGTTACTTGTTGCAAGACCCCTTTTCGACACCGTTGTCGGGAAAGAATAGTTCCTCGCCCACGTGCAACACTGGCACCATTGATACAACAGTTAGGAATAGTGTGCCGTCAATAGTTTTGTTTCTGACACCATTGCTATCATACTACTTTGCTACTGATACTTTGCTTGCAGACACTAATCTTTCGGGTGTGATTGAATCTGACAAACTCAGCTGCTAATACTTGAGAATATTCTTTTGCTTCCCCTTTGGCGAACCAACAAATTTGGGTCGAATACTCTACCCTTGAAAACTGTTGCGATCCTCTATACTTGAGGGTCATCAGTCGTCCGCATGTGATGATGTCCAGCGGCATTGTCACGAGAACGTTGCCCTAGGGACGGTGGCGCATTGAGGCGAAGAATGGGAGAAGGGAATGTGTGAATAATGGTGGGTGGTTGTGCCCCTTTCCTTGTCACATTGGATCCTTTTGTGTGAACTAGGCACACTGACGGGGAGGGGCAAATGAACGAACGAAAAAAAATAAAGTTTGGAGATGGCCGGGAGGGATTAGAGAAGAAAAGAAAAGTTATGATTCTTCTCATAAGTGTTGATTGAATTATATTTGAAGAAAGAAGGTTCAGATACATATTTGTTCATTGGTCAATAAGATTTTTTGCTTAAACTATGTTATTTGTTTTCTAGAACAAATTACATTGATGGAAGATCATTTGTATGTTAGAAAAGTGTTGATTTACAAGGAAATAGTGGGTATGTTTCTTTTGCTTAAAATATGTTATCTGTTTCCTAAAACAAATTGTATTGATGGAAGACTTTTTGTACATTAAAAAGTGTTGGTTCTAAGAAATGCGCGTGAAATTAAATTTTATTATTTGCTAACGTTCTATCGTTGCCTGTCCATTTATAACGAGACTCGTTAGAAAAGTTTAAAAATATTAGGAAAGTTTTTAATGGGATGATGGAAAAAATCAATGTGAAGAGATGATGGTGGGACGTGACATTAAAATAAACAAAACGAAAATAAGTCGGGCAAAAATAAACCATGAAGACTAGCCTATCAACTGAGAGTTTAGAGCAGAGATTAGCGCCGCTGTGTTTTTTTCAAGTATTATTACTCGTGCAAGTCGCCGTGTATGCAATCGAGTGACGAAGGCCACTGCGAGGCAAGTCATCTGAAAGCCCAGTGCATGTTGCTGGGGCGCTTAATCCGGCGAGGATGCTGACTACCGGCCCGAGCTACGTACCGGCTGCGGGGCGGAGTGAACGCGTCAGCCAACCCTCACAAGTCAACGGCGAGGAACCGGCAAACCGGGCCAAGATTACGGCTCGTGCCGTGGCTTGCCGCGGGGCTGAGGCCGAATGACTGCGCCTCCTGGCCGTCCCAAGGGAGGGATCGACGGTGCAGAGACGTTATTATGAGAATCTGACTACTGGACCTCGTGATCGCAATTGACCGATCGATCTGAATTCGGGGATGATGAAACGGACGGGGCGTGGAGCCGTCTCGGGAACGGCGGCAGCTCGACTTCTAGGGTCGCCTCGTGTCTAACCGAAATAACGGCAACTGTCGTTTTTCTGCTTACTGGGTCACTAGAGGCCGAGTACTGTACTAGTTGGTGTACAAATCTGGAATATCGATCGTGGGGCGATTGATCGCCAACGGGCTGGACCAACCTTTGTGCGGCAGATCGATCGTGCAGTGTGGCGATTGATCGCCAACGAATGGGTTTATTTATCTATCTATAAAACAGCTTTCCCTTGAATCCGCGTGTGCAACCCCAGCAAGTAAGCTCTACTCATTTTTATTTTCTCAGAAGAAACAAGGAAGAATTTAATCACTGCCCGCGAACTCTCTTTCTCTCTCAGCGGTGCACCCTGCCATCTGCCTGCCTGCCTGCTGCCTATAAATGGAAGCGAGGAGTACACTTCCCAGCACACACCAACACCATCCCTCTTCTTCAGTCTCTTCCTCCTTGTACTCTAGTGATCATCACTGAGAGAGAGAGGCATGGCCTTTTCCGTGGCCAGGATCTCAGCGTCCATCGCCGTGCTCATGGCCCTAGCCTTCCTCCTCCGCCCCTGCGCGGCCGTCGAGATCCACCGCAAGCTCTCCGGCTGGTCCAACGGCGGCGCCACCTGGTACGGCGGCCCCAACGGCGCAGGGAGCGATGGTAATTACTGCATGAATGAACATAAACATGTCGTACTGTTTAATATCTCCAGCATTATGCAAGTAACGCCTTGCATGCACGATCTGTAGGTGGTGCGTGCGGGTACCAGGACGCCGTCGACCAGCAGCCATTCTCCTCCATGATCGCCGCGGGTGGCCCGTCCATCTACCAGGACGGCAAGGGCTGCGGCTCCTGCTACCAGGTCCGTCGATCAGATATTTGGAGATCAATGGTGGAGATGCCTGTTTCAATTCAGGTGCAACCATTTAATTTAATTTTGACTCGGCTTAATGTAAAATCTGCAGGTGAAGTGCACCGGCCACGGCTCTTGCTCGTCCAGCCCGGTGACCGTCGTCCTCACCGACGAGTGCCCCGACGGGCCGTGCCTGGATGAGCCCGTCCACTTCGACCTGAGCGGGACGGCGTTCGGCGGCATGGCGAAGCCCGGCCAGGCCGACCAGCTTCGCGCGGCCGGACGTCTCCAAATCCAGTACACACGGTAAGTTGGCTAGCTGCATGCATTTTCACGTGAGTTTTTCATGCAAACGGCACACGGCACACGGTAGTCCGGCTGCGTGTCCGGACGCACGTAAAAGAGAGCGGCAAGCGCGCACACGGTATGCCGCGCGCTTTCCTGCCCGACCGACTAACCGCCGTGTCTTGTCTTGGCCTCGATCGGCATCTGTCCGCCTGCCCGTGTGACCGCTGCAGGGTCCCGTGCAACTGGCGGGGGATGCACGTAGCCTTCAAGGTGGACGCCGGCTCCAACCCCTACTACCTCGCCGTGCTCATCGAGTACGAGGACGGCGACGGCGACCTGTCGTCGGTGGAGCTCATGGAGAACGGCGGCAATGGCGCCGGCTGGACTAAGATGGACCGGTCGTGGGGCGCGGTGTGGAGGTACAACTCCGGGCCAATGTTGCATGCGCCCTTCTCGGTCCGCCTCACCTCCAGCTCCGGCAAGACTCTCGTGGCAAGTAACGTCATCCCCGCCGGCTGGAAGCCCGGCGGCACCTACCGCTCCGTCGTCAACTACTGATGAACTGGGCGTGGGTGCGTTGCACGCAAGCACGCCGCGCGCTCGCCCGTATACAGAGGCGTGGCGCCATCCTGGTTTATGTTTGGAGCTATGGGCGTGGAGATGTGTGTAACCACCATTAATAACGCGTGTGTCGCAAGTGTGTGTGTGTCTGTGTGTCTGTGGGCGCCATTGTTGCGTGCAGCTTGTGTTTATCTGTCAGTTTGGTACTTTGGTGCATGTGAAATAAATAAACTGTATCGGGGCGGAGGCGGCCGGGAAGAGTTTCTATTTCTGGCCCCTCGTCTTCTTGTTCAAGTAATTTCATTTGCTTACATATTATTACTAGAGTTTGACGATATTCCCGTCTCTTCCCTTCTTTTTTCTGGAAGAGGTTTCTTCACTTCATTTCCGTCTAGCCCTTTTCTCTAGTCTCGCCACCGGAAATGTACCCGGTACATCCATACTTGTGGTGCTACCGATGCATGGGATGCTAAAATATCTGACAAAACAATCTAGCATATTGAAACAATCATCAATGTATGTTGTAATAAAATTTCGTGTCAAAAATTAAAATATCTTTTAAAATATGAAATAACAAATTTGACATCAATATGATAATAAGCCAAATCTAAAGTCCAACTTAGTGTTGAATTTTGATTTTAAATTTCGCGACAGCCTACATTAATGTTGTGTGAATGTGTTAAATTTCTTTTTTAATTTTTTTGAATATTTTACAAGAGTTTGGTGCATCTGTAGCACCACAAGCACCGGTGTACCACATATTGTCCCACCACCAGCCTAGATACTACTAGAAAAATGGGTATACAACTTGCTCGAAAAAACAAATGTATGAGAATATATAAAATCTTTGCCGCACACACACACTGAAAAGGTGCTGAGAATTATAAACCTCTAATGGTATACACAAATTAAGGGCCACATACAGGTCAATCAACTTTTTTGGTTGCCGAAGTCGATTCTGTAAGCCGCCTGCACTACCTCACCGCTCCACTCCGTCGAAACCACGACTCCTGTTGCGAGTCTCCGGCATTGGATTGCACCCGGCTCAACCTACCGGTGCTCCGGATACTCGTTGCCGCTTGCCACGACGCCCTATCTCTACTTCAGGGCCTTGTGCCAAACCGACTGGCACGATCTTGCATTCTGCAAGCGACGATTAGAAGAAAAAAAAGAATGAAAACAGAGAGAAAGAATCCCCCTTGTGCCAAACCGACTTATACGATCTTGCATTCTGCAACCGACGATTAGAAGAAAAAAAAAGAATGAAAACAGAGGGAAAGAATCCCCCTGTCTGGAGAGACTCGAACCTAGGCCGACGACAGCAACCTTTGTGTTGTCCACCACTTCACCTAGGAGAGCTCCTGGCAATGGACGATTAGCAAAATTAACAAAATTGCTACCCAGATTTATCACTTGGATATTATGTCATAAGAGAAATTATCAATCAAAATATTACTCCCTCCGTTCCTAAATATAAGTCTTTAAAGAGGTTTCATTAGTGGACTACATACGGATGTATATAGACATACTTTAGAGTGTAGATTCACTCATTTTGTTCCGTATGTAGACTCCTAATGAAATATTTTAAAAAACTTATATTTAGGAACGGAGGGAGTAAATTTTTTGATATTATCTTTTCCAAATAAATCTATTAATGTATAGAATAATGGAATCCTATGATTGGTCAAATGAAAAGAACATCATTGCTTCAGAGAAAAAACTCACATGAATAATGTATTTTTATGTGAGCAAAAGTATAGTCCTGAAATCACGTTCTTTTCCGGGAAAGTAATAACCTCCATAAATAAAAGTTATAAACTGATTTATAACATGTTCCATGCCCACCGTCACATAACAAAAAATGAAAACCTGAACTAATTGGAAAATAAAGATGATGAATCAATCGCTCATAGTGACAATGAGTTGAGTCTCATAGACCAATTTGAGTTAGTTAAGTGGTCTATTATATCTTGAGTTGCCTTAAGTTCAGTTTGGATCAATTGGCAAGGTAGATACGTACACGCCCTACATATCCTCTCCACCTTGTTTCAGAGGCTATGAAAACTTTTAGTACTACCTCTGTTCCGATGTATAAGTCATTCACGTAGTTTTAGGTCGATAATTTAACCATCTAAATATGTATCATATTTGATAAAATATATATATTTAGAAACTACATCCGTGTAGAAATCTAGTGATATACTTTTCATGACATATAACACATATTTAATTCCTCAAAATGGTGACCTAGAACTACGCAAATGACTTATACACCGGAACGGAGGGAGTAACAAATACGTGCACCCGGGAGCCGAATTGGATTTTCGTAACAAAGACAAGCTAATATGTGCACGAAAGCCTCATCTCTCTTCTTTTTCGGGACGTGTTACGGATCGATGGCCGTTGCCGCGGCGCCTCGCTAGAGCCTAGAGCACCCACGAAAGATTGTGGCAACAAAAAAGCTACATCCCTTTTGTCGGTATGCCAACCCGGGTACGCGCGTTGTGTAACCGGCTCATCCGCTCATGCATTACCTCCAACTTTGCTAGCGTATGTATTGATCACCGTATGAGGAAGTCACCGGAGATGATACAAGCAACGCTCCGTGATCGGCAAGCATTGGCACATAGCAACGCTTTTCCACCACCTACATATGGTAAGCCTTGGCACATGGCAGCACTTTTCCACCACGTATATATGGAGAGCCTTTTGTTTGCCATAGGCATACGAGCTTCATGCATGTTAAGCTAGCATCTAACCAACTGCTTTTTGTTGTTTTCACGGAAACGCCCAACCATTTTTTGGTGCAAGGGAAACGTTCGGCTTCTTTTGGAAGTCCAGCCGTGTCGTTATGGTCCTTGTGGAATAGCAATGTCCAAAAGAGAGGTCGTTTCCTTATGGATGAAGCTTGTATTGTACCCCTGAACTGGACTCACGATACTCATGGATGAAGCTTGTATTTCAAATTCTCAGTGCACGCAACAGACTTGAATTCCTCTAACAAGCGCTCCGTGGCTATTAAGAGCAACTCTAGCAGAGGCAAGTGTTGTCGTATCCATTGCCTCTATAATGTGTATTAAGTGCATTTCATAATGTTTTGCTGGCTGTGAAGTCGACGTACAAATCTAGAATTGTCGTAATAGTCTACAAAATGTACCTCCATGTGAAACCCGTTTGTCACTGGTTTAACAAGATATGTTTCTTTCTCATCTCGTGAAACAACAATTCAAACTTCAAACCTGATTTCAACATCAATTTATAGTACGAATTCAATTACTATATCTAGTTTGATTTCAACGATATAATAAATACTCATCTCTATTTGGCGCTCTTCCTCCAAAATCTAGTTCGGCGCTCTTCCTCCATTTGGAAGCAGACTCTGGGCGGGTGCTACTTGAGAAGTTTCCACTTCCACCGTCACACAATCTATGAACTTCTAGGTGGACAAGATGCGACTCCAAGCAAAGGTTGTGAAGCACCGTAGTCGCAAAGGAAAAGACCGACTCTGTTATGCGGACAAGGTAGTGGGTGGGCGACGAGGAGGTGGTGTGGCCCAACATCTCATTTAGCCTTATGAAGTGTGTCCTCCTGATACGTCTCCATCGTATCTACTTTTCCTAACTCTTTTGTCCTTGTTTTGGACTCTAATTTGCATGATTTGAATGGAACTAACCCGGACTAACGCTGTTTTCACCAGAATTGCCATGGTGTTGTTTTTGTGCAGAAATAAAAGTTCTCGGAACGTCCTGAAAATTTATGGAGATTTTTTCTGGAATAAAAGAAAAATACATGCGCAAAGATCCACCGGAGGGGGCGTGCCAGTGGGCCACAAGCCCAGAGGCCGCGACCACCCCCTATGGTCGCGCCATGCAGGCTTGTGGGGCCCATGTGGCACCACCGCCCCTAATCTCAGCTCTATATCTTCCGTTTCGCTTGAAAAAAAAAATCAGAGACAAGGTTTCGTCGCGTTTTGCGATACGGAGGCGCCGTCACATCCTGTTCTTCATCTGGAGGGCAGATCTGGAGTCCGTTTCGGGCTCCGGAGAGGGGAAATCGTCGCCATCGTCATCATCAACCTTTCTCCATCGACAATTCCATGATGCTCTTCATCGTTCGTGAGTAATCTCATCGTAGGCTTGCTGGACGGTGATGAGTTGGATGAGATCTATCATGTAATCGAGTTAGTTCTTGACGGGGATTGATCCCTAGTATCCACTATGTTCTAGATTGATGTTGCTACTACTTGGCTATGCTTAATGCTTGTCACTAGGGCCCGAGTGCCATGATTTCAGATCTGAACCTATTATGTTGTCGCCAATATATGTGTGTTTTAGATCCTATCTTGCAAGTTGTAGTCACCTACTATGTGTTATGACCCGGCAACCCCGGAATGACAATAGCCGGAACCACTCCCGGAGATGACCATAGTATGAGGAGTTCATGTATTCACCGCGTGTTAATGCGTTGGTCCAGTTCTTTATTAAAAGGAGAACCTTAATATCCCGTAGTTTCCATTAGGACCCCGCTGCCACGGGAGGGATGGACAATAGATGTCATGCAAGTTCTTTTCCCTAAGCACGTATGAGTACATACGGAATACATGCCTACATTAGATTGATGAACAGGAGCTAGCCACATATCTCTCTATGTTATAGCTGTTACATGATGAATCACATCCGTCACACTCATCCATCACCGATCCGCTGCCTACGAGTCTTTTACTACTGGTCCTCGCTACGTTACTTTGCCTAGACTTGTCCCTTGCTACAAAAGGGATTGGGCCACTTTGCTGCTGCTGTCACTACTGCTGTTACTTGTTACTTTGCTGCTGCTGTCACTACTGCTGGTACTTGTTACTTTGTTGCTGCTGCTATTACTGTTCCTTGCTACTCCGCTGTTACTTGTTGCAAGACTTTGTTGGCACCGTTGCCGAGGCTAGGTAAGCGGTACTGACAATCCCATCAACCAAGGCTTTTTTCTGGCATCGTTGCTATCATACTACCTTGCTACTGATACTTTGCTTGCAGACACTAATCTTTCAGGTGTGGTTGAATTGACAACTCAACTGCTAATACTTGAGAATATTCTTTCGCTTCCCCTTGAGTCGAATCAATAAATTTGGGTTGAATACTCTACCCTCGAAAACTGATGCGATCCCATACGTTTGTGGGACATCAAGGTTTTTTCTGGCGCCGTTGTCGGGGAAGCACAACTATATTCTCTGAGTCACTTGGGATTGACGTCTGCTGGTCACTATGAGGAATCCGAAAGATCCAAGAACTAAAATCCTACCCTCCACTACGAGGAGAGGTAAGGAACTGTCATCTAGCTCTGCACTTGATTCACCTTCAATCTTGAGTAAGTTTGCGACTTCGCCTCCTGCTAGAAATCTTGATATGTCGCCTGTGCTTGATACTGCTTTGCTTGATGATGCTACTTCTGTTGTCCATGATGCTATGCTTGATACTATGCCTGATGATGCTATGCTTGATACTATGCCTGATGATGATATGCTTGATACTATGCCTGCTATGCCTGATACTGCTTTGCCACTTGGTGCATTCCTTGATGCACATATTGCTAGAGCTGCTGCTAGATGTGATGATACTTCTGAAACTGTTGATACTATTGAAGTAGAACCTCCTACTATGCCTGAATTGCCTGTTATGCCTGATATGCGCTATGTTATGGAGGGAGAGATAGCTGAGGATTTTCTTGCGTGTAAGGATAGCTATGATGTTGAGAAACTTCTGCGCAAGTGGAAAGAAAAATCTCTGAACGCTAGGATGAAATACGACCGGAAGTTTGCTACTTCGCCTATCTTTGTGACCGATAAGGATTATGAATTCTCTGTCGACCCTAAGTTAATCACTCTGGTCGAATCTGATCCTTTTTCACGGTTATGAGTCTGAAACGGTTGTAGCCCATCTTACCAAACTGCATGATATAGCCACCCTATTCACTAGTGAGGAAAAGATCCGCCACTACTATATGCTCAAGTTGTTCCCTTTCTCGCTAAAGGATGATGCTAAGACCTGGTTCACTTCTCTTGCTCCTGGTTGTGTGCGTAGCCCCCAGGATATGGTCTACTACATCTGTGAAAAATATTTCCCTGCCCATAAGAAGCAAGGTGCCTTGCAGGAAATATACAACTTTGCTCAAGCTCAGGAAGAGAGTCTCCTACAAGCTTGGGGGAGGCTCATCCACCTACTGAATGCTTTCCTGATCACCCTCTTGAGAAGAATGAAATACTTGATATCTTCTATAATGGACTTACCGATGCTTCCAAAGACCACATAGATAGTGGTGCCGGTAGTGTTTTTAGGGAAGGAACTGTAGAACAAGCTGAGATTCTACTGAATAACATCTTGTGCAACGAGAATGCTTGGACTATTCCCGAACCACCTCCTAAGCCAACTCCAAAGAAAAGAGATATTCTATTCCTCAGTCCTGAAGATATGCAAGAAGCCAAGAAATCTATGCGAGAGAAAGGCATTAAATCTGAAGATGTCAAAAATCTACCACCTATCGAAGAGATCCATGGTCTCGATAACACGATACAGGTAGTAGAAGTAAATTCTCTGCGTAGGTTTGATGAGAGTGATATTCCTTTTGATAAACCTGCTGGCTTATGCTTGGATGAATTTGATAACTTCGTTGCCAAACAACAGAGTTTCAATGATTATGTTAGTAGACAATTGGAACAGAATGCTCGTATGCTCACTCATTTAAGTGCTTGTGTGGACAGAAATGTCAATGATCTTAAACTTCTGAGTAAGCATGCCTCTATGGTTACTACTCAGGTAGAACAAGTACTTAAATCTCAGAATGACTTGCTCAATGAGTTGAATGACAATGCCGTCAGAGTCGTCACTAGAGGCGGTAGAACGACCCAGGAACCTCCGTATCCTGAGGGTCATCCGAAGAGAGTAGAACAAGAGTCTCAAGGAGTTAGCACTGATGCACCTAGTCATCTTAGAAAGAAGAAGAGAGATGATAGGAACCTGCACGCTAGCAACCCTGTTGCTGCTACACCTGAGAGTCCAAACGAGGCCTCTGTCTATGATGCTAAAACACAATCTAGTGATGAACATGAGCCTAATGATGACATCAATAGTGATGTTCATGAAGATGCTCAACCTAGCAATGAAAAGGATGTGGAGATTGAACCTAGTGTTGATCATGATAACCCACAGCCTAAGAATAAGAGATACGATAAGAATGACTTCACTGCTAGGAAGCATGGTAAAGAAAGGGAGCCATGGGTTCAAAAACCTATGCCCTTTCCTCCCAAACCATCCAAGAAAAAGGACGATGAGGATTTTGAGCGATTCGTTGAAATGATCAGACCTATCTTTTTGCAGATGCGTTTGACGGATATGCTCAAAATGTCTCCGTATGCTAAGAACATGAAAGATATTGTGACTAATAAGAGGAGGATACCTGATCTTGAGATCTCCGCCATGCTTGCTAATTACACTTTCAAGGGTGGAACTCCTAAGAAACTAGGTGATCCCGGTGTGCCCACTATACCTTGCTCCATTAAAGGCAACTACGTGAGAACTGCGTTATGCGACCTTGGAGCCGGTGTTAGTGTTATGCCTCTCTCTCTTTATCGAAGACTGGAGTTGGATAAGTTGACACCTACTGAAATCTCTCTGCACATGGCCGACAAATCAACTGCTTTCCCTATCGGCATTTGCGAGGATGTGCTTGTTCTGGTTGCTAACAGCACTATCTTAACATACTTTGTTACCTTGGATATTCCCGAGGACGATGCCATGGCTGTCATCCTCGGAAGACCCTTTTTAAACACTGCAGGGGCTGTTATAGATTGCAACAAAGGCAATGTCACTTTCCATGTCAACGGTAATGAGCATAAGGTGCACTTTCCGAAGAAACAATACCGAGTACATTGCATCAATGCTATCGAAAAAACTTCATTGATTCTTATTGGGAGCTTTGAATGCCCTATTCCTCGCGTCAAGATGAAGTATGATTTTCTTGTTGGGGAGATACACATCCCCATTGAGGTGAACTATTGACTATTCGGAAATTCTCCGTTCTCTTTTGCGATTCGCGAAAGTTTTGTCGAGGGGATTTGATCAACCCCATTGATGGATTTCTTTCGATGACCATGAGATGGATGAATCGAGGAGTCACAAACCTCTGTTCCGAGCTTTCACTTTAGGTTGCTTAGAAGGAAAATGATAGATTTAGTTTAATTTTCCCTGTTTTCTGTCTTAGCGTCCGGTGGAAAAGTACCCCGAAAATAAAAGTTCTCTGAACGCTGTGAAAATATAGTATGATTTTTTCGGGAATATTTGAAAAATACTAGGACAAAGAGTGTGTCCAGGGGCCACACGAGTGGGCCACAAGCCCTAGGGGCGCGGGCACCCCCCTGGCCGCGGCACCCAGGCTTGTGGGGCCCACAGGCACCCCCTCCACTCATTCTTGCTCCCATCCGCTTCTCCTACCTCCAGAAAAAATCGTTTCGCAGCTCAAACCCGTGTTCTTGCTCCTCTTGCTGGGATTTTCGATCTCTTTTCTCAAATCACCGTTCTCCGAACTGCTTTGGGGAGATTACTCCTTGGTAAGTGACTCCTCCATTAGTCCAATTAGTTTTTGCTCTAGTTCCTTATACTCCGCGCATTTTTGTTGCCTTGGTGACCATGTTCTTGAGCTTTGCATGCTGATTCTAGCTGGTCCCAAGTAGTTTTGATGCGTAATATGGTCTCTAGGAACTTGTGGGAGTAGTTGTTACTAGTTTAGTTGAGCCTTGTTCACCTTTCCTTTGGGTCACTGAAAATTTTAAAAAAGGAAGATGTTCAGGAGAAACTATCATGGTGGTTCCTCAAGCAAGAGAGGTCCCCGTCTTGCGATTCGTGAGCCTGATCCTTACCAACCTAGGGACGCGCAGGTACAACCATGTGAATGGCCTTCTAATGAGTTTATGATTGAGGCAGGCTTCAAAGATGAGTTTGATGCATTTGTTCGCAACGTCGGACTCGAAGAATTCATCTCCGATAAATGTGAACAGTATGTTGCTCTCACTACCTCTTTTGTTCGTAGATTCAAATTTTCAGCTGGCCGTGAGCCATTGGTACTGTTTGATCTCTATGATAAATCGTATACCATGGATTTAGAGGATTTCAGTAGAAATTGCAAAATACCTATTTGGGGTAACCTCAATGATCCTCCTAAATCTTCGGTTAGAGATTTTTGCGTTGGTATTACGGTTGGAGAAACTAGAGACATTATGCAAGCTACCATGGGGAGTATTCATTTTCCTGCCTTGCATTACTTTGCCCTCTTCATAGGCAGATGCATTAATGGCAAGATTGAGCATTGTCACCTCTGCGCACCCGACCTTAGTATCCTTAAGACCGCAGTGATGGGTGACAAAAGCTTCAACATGGGAGCTATAATAGCAAGGAGGCTGAATAAGAATGCTATTGAAGGGGATTTCTTTGGTGGGATCTATGCTACTCGCATAGCAAATTTCCTTGGATTATCTATCCGTGAAGGAGATCCCCCGCTCCATACAGCTTTCCTTGACCGCATCGCTATGACACGCTACCAGTTCCTTGAGAGGGATGATGAATCCCTCCTATACCGATTGCTATTTAACCGGCAGCGTGTTTTCCATATTACCCTTCTTGCTCCTGCTTTCTTTGACTTTTAGGTAAAACAGAGATATTACATAACGAGAGGAGAGGCAGAGGAGTATGAGAGGGAGGCGACGGCTGCTCGTCTCCGTGAGGCAGCTATTCGGGTAGTGGTTGCAGCGCTCCCGTATAACCCCGATTATGATTTTGGGATTCGCCAGGACCATCCTTGGGAGTAGACCAAGTTAGGCCAAAAGCCTAAGCTTGGGGGAGTACGTGTTCTCACCGACCTTACATTCTTGCTTATGCTTTCACTTTGTTAGCCGGTGTTCACACTTTGCCACTGTATCATCCATGTTAGTTTATTTTATTTTTCTCGTTTTATTTTCATGTGTCTGTCTAGTTTGAGAAAACCCAAAAAGATTTTATTTTTCTTCTTTTGCTTGTTGGGATCTTTCCCGTGTAAATATTTTTCTTTTTCTTTGGGTCAAGGTAGAAGATTTTGGTTACAATGTTTAGTGGCTCTCGCATGCATACCTGTTTAGCTTTCAAAGAGCCATATTACTTTGTCTTCTCCTTTGTGTTTGCGTGCAGATTCCAGCTTTAGCCCAATGCATGAGCACTCTTATTATTGTTCCCATCGTTCGGTCGTGCAAGTGAAAGGCAATAATGACGATGTATGATGAAGTGAGTGAGCCTGGAAAAGCTGGTATGAACTCGATCTATTTTGTTTTTGTAAATATGACTAGCTCATCATGCCTGATTCAGCTTTGTTGTGAGAGAAACATGTTTGCAACGACAACTTAGAGATCACAGTTGCTTATGCCATGCTTACTTAGCTAGGATCTTATAATGGTTTGTCTTGGTTGCCAACATGAATGTTGAGATGACTATGATGTAGTATGATAGGATGGTATCCTCCTTTGAATGTTTCAAGTGGCTTGACTTCGCGCATGTTCACGCATGTAGTGGAAACAAAATCAACATAGCCTCTATGATGTTCATGTTCATGGTGATTTATGTCCTACTCATGCTTTCACTCAATGCTAGTTAATCTCAATGCATTTTGATGACTGTTGTCGCTCTCTAGTTGGTCGCTTCCCAGTCTTTTGCTAGCCTTCACTTGTACTAAGCGGGAATACTGCTTGTGCATCCACCTCCATAAACCCAAAGTTGTGCCATATGAGTCCATCATACCTACCTATGTGGTGTATCTACCTGCCGTTCCAAGTAAATTTGCATTTGCCACTCTCTAAATCTTCAAGAAATAATCTGTTTTGCATGCCCGAACCGCTCATGTGGTGACAGGGGGCTATTGGTATCTTCCATGCTAGGCGTGTTATCCTCGATATGTGTTTATTCACTATCATTCACGAGAAAGGGGCCGGTAATTGGAATTCCCAGTTCCATGCTCAAATCGAAAAGATAATTGCAAACAAAACTCCCCCAGGATTGATGTTGCTTTGGACGGTACCCGAGGATTCGGCTAGCCGTGGAGTGTGATTGCTTGGTGGTGGGGGAGTCAAAACTTTACTTTTCTGTTTGGGAACCGCCTATAGCATGTGTAGCGTGGAAGATGTTGAGAACTCTTAGTCATTGCGTTGACAATGAAAGCATGCCACCCAAAATTATTATCTCTGTTTTCAAAGCTTGAGCTCTGGCACCTTTGCAAATCACTGCTTCCCTCTGCGAAGGGCCTGTCTATTTATGTTCCTGTTGAGTCATTCTCCTCTTACAAAAGCACCAATTAGAGAGCACCTATGTCATTTTTATGCTTTGCTTTTAACTGTGTTGAGTGTGACTATGACTGGATCTTCATTGCCTTGAATTACAATGTTTAGTCAGCCCTTGGTCTTTTAAGGTGCTCTGTATATATGTTTTGCGGTCTCAGAAAGAGCTAGCGAGATACCATCTATTCGAACTGCTTCATGTTGTTTTGATTGAAGTGTTGACACTTGAGGCTTATTATTATTTGCTCGCTAGTTGATTATGCCATTGATATGAGTTTACCGTGAGACCTAGATGTCATTCGCTTATGTGGTTTGCTTGTGATGTTGCTGAAATTCTGGTTGTGAGTTAGACATAGTTTGAACAACAAGATCAAACCGAGTTCGTCAAAGTATTTCATTTGTCTCTCTCAGTTTGTCAACTGAGTTGCTCGAGGATTAGCAAGGCTTTAAGCTTGGGGGAGTTGATACGTCTCCGTCGTATCTACTTTTCCTAACTCTTTTGCCCTTGTTTTGGACTCTAATTTGCATGATTTGAATGGAATTAACCCGGACTGACGCTGTTTTCACCAAAATTGCCATGGTGTTGTTTTTGTGCAGAAATAAAAGTTCTCGGAAAATCGTGAAAATTTATGGAGATTTTTTCTGGAATAAAAGAAAAATACCTGCGCAAAGATCCACCGGAGGGGGCGTGCCAGTGGGCCACAAGCCCACAGGCCGCGGCCACCCCCTATGGCCGCGCCATGCAGGCTTGTGGGGCGCACGTGGCACCACCGCCCCCAATCTCAGCTCTATATCTTCCGTTTCACCTGGAAAAAAATCAGAGAGAAGGTTTCATCGCGTTTTGCGATACGGAGGCGCCGCCACATCATGTTGTTCAACTTGAGGGCAGATCTGGAGTCCGTTTTGGTCTCCGGAGAGGGGAAATCGTCGCCATCGTCATCATCAACCTTTCTCCATCGAGAATTCCATTATGCTCTTCATCGTTCATGAGTAATCTCATCGTAGGCTTGCTAGACGGTGATGAGTTGGATGAGATCAATCATGTAATCGAGTTAGTTCTTGACGGGGATTGATCCCTAGTATCCACTATGTTCTAGATTGATGTCGCTACTACTTGGCTATGCTTAATGCTTGTCACTAGGGCCCGAGTGCCATGATTTCAGATCTGAACCTATTATGTTGTCGCCAATATATGTATGTTTTAGATACTATCTTGCAAGTTGTAGTCACCTACTATGTGTTATGACCCGGCAACCCCGGAGTGACAATAGCCGGAACCACTCCCGGAGATGACCATGGTATGAGGAGTTAATGTATTCACCGCGTGTTAATGCGTTGGTCCGGTTCTTTATTAAAAGGAGAACCTTAATATCCCGTAGTTTCCATTAGGACCCCGCTGCCACGGGAGGGATGGACAATAGATGTCATGCAAGTTCTTTTCCCTAAGCACGTATGACTACATACGGAATACATGCCTACATTAGATTGATGAACGGGAGCTAGCCACATATCTCTCCGTGTTATAGATGTTACATGATGAATCACTTCCGTCACACTCATCCATCACCGATCCACTGCCTACGAGTCTTTTACTACTGTTCCTCGCTATGTTACTTTGCCTAGGCTTGTCCCTTGCTACAAAAGGGATTGGGCCACTTTGCTGCTGCTGTCACTACTGCTGTTACTTGTTACTTTGCTGCTGCTGTCACTACTGCTATTACTTGTTACTTTGCTGCTACTGCTATTATTGTTCCTTGCTACTCTGTTGTTACTTGTTGCAAGACTTTGTTGGCACCGTTGCCGAGGCTAGGTAAGCGGTACTAACAACCCCGTTAATCAAGGCTTTTTTCTGGCACCGTTGCTATCATACTACCTTGCTACTGATACTTTTCTTGCAGACACTAATCTTTCAGGTGTGGTTGAATTGACAACTCAACTGCTAATACTTGAGAATATTCTTTTGCTTCCCCTTGAGTTGAATCAATAATTTTTGGTTGAATACTCTACCCTCAAAAACTGATGCGATCCCATACGCTTGTGGGACATCACCTCCTCAATCCACTTGGAGAAGTTCCAAGTTCTCTCCCACAATTCCATCTTGGTGTGGTCCTCTTCGGCTCGCGGGGGGAAAATCCACATGGAGGGGCTGATCGTAGCGACATGGCCGATGAGGGTGCGTTTGATGAAGAAGGGGGGGGGGCTAAAGTGGAGGAACTGAAAGGGGAAGATGGGTGCTCGCGAGCTAACATGAAAGATGGATGAGGAGTGGCGCCGATACGCGGGGGTGGGACGGGTTATGTACCCGCGACCGGGCACACTCTAGCAGGAAACGTTGCGGTATTGATGCACACCGGGGGGTGAAGTGTCGACCATGTTGGGAAACATAGTAGAAAACAAAAATAATCCGCCCTACGATCAACCCGGAACACTACGAATGTACGATAATGGATGAGATCACGACCGTTATCATCACCGAGTTGCCGCGAAAGAAGAACGTGACGATGTAAATCATACTTAGGGTCTCTCGAACTATAGATGAATGATCCCGCGAACCGCCCACAAACAATCCCGCGAACCGAAGACCGAAAGTACGACATCTCTACTTGGTTGCAAGTGTCCAGTCTTCATGGTCCGGCAACGCTTCGCCGTCCAGAGCTAATCATCGGCGGAGAATTAGAGGGAGAATATTAGAATCACAGAGGATTTCTAATTATGAGGATTAGAGGAACTAGACCTATCTCTAATTAGTCAACTAGGACCAACTAGAACTAGAACTAGAAGAACTATAGGAGAGCCTCCTCCTTGGCCGGCCAAGGGAGGAGGAGTTGGACTCCCCTCCCCTCAATTCGACCTCCTTCCTTAGGGAAGGGAGGCACCTTCCACTTGGGCCCTTGTAAGGGCCCAAGTTGCCTTCCACCTCTTGGCATTTTAAAAAGCCGTTGATATTAAATTAAATATAAAATTATTCTAAATACTTGTAGACCATGTATATATAATTTAACATCCCTGAAAACATTTTACACCTATATATTATTTATCGATAATATCCGGTATTACCAGATACTTCTCTGAAACCCTTGGGTGACCCTGGAACACTTTCGAGTCGTCTGAAAACTATTTCAAATATTAATGAAACAATTCCATAAAACTTATTGATTATCTCATCCTACTAACACCCAGAAGATCGGATTACCTTAAGCTTGTGACCCCGTAGGTTTGGTAACTCATAGATATGAAGGAAACTCCTTCTTGAGTGACCACTAGCAGAACCATGGATGTCCATATCAACCCCTATAAGTACACGACTGATATTAGAGCCAACCATTGGTTACCATATGACTTTCCCTTTGCTTCGCAATAATTTACAAGACCCGAGAATCATCGGTATCCTCTTGAGTTATTCACATGCTCAATATACCGTTTTCTCTCGTTACTGGTTTTGTTCTTCTTTCTCGTTGATGTAGCATCCATGTGACATAGTCACCTATGTCTGGCCAAACGATGATGGATGTCGTCACATTGAGAGGGCCCTAAGAATATCTCTCCAATGTCGGAGGAGCAAATGCCACTCTCGACCTATCTAGTCCCTAGTCAAACTTTCCGTAAGTTATTGTTATGTTCATCTAGTTATAGATGATGTTTGAGCAACCCCAGAGTTTATCATACACTAAGAAGCAATTACAATACTCTCATGGTCTAAGGAACATAAAACACATGTTAACATTCCGTGTTATAACAATTGATTTCGGACGATATTATATCAAAGTATAACAAACAAGTATTTGGACCAATTTAATATGAACGATCTTCTAACGTCATAATGGCAATGTTGTTTTAGGACTATCGTTATACTTAACAATATCCAAAGATCCGGAAAATGTGATCACCAATAACACTTGAGCCAGTCTTAGGGGCAAGACTAGGAACCTTATTTTACCGTATCATTCCACATGTGCATATAATTTCTCCACTCAGTTGCATATTCTGGAATCCTGGCAGTTATAGCATAGAATATAAACTCTTAATTATGAATATGGAAATACAATAACATAGTATTATTGCCTCTAGAGCATATTTCCAGTAGGCCATTATTACACGCTCTTCCTAGTGGAAAAGCAGTTCCATCGTTGGCACAGGTGGGGGCGACATGCATACAGACAGCTGCACATTCACAAGACTGGGCACGGGAGGAAGAACACTCGCTGAAACTTACCTACCACATGGATCGCTTGCATTGGAGCATGTTCCATATCAATGCCTTTGGCCTCCAAATATGGAGGCTTGCGGGATTGAAATGGAGCGTGCTCCAAAAAATGTGCAGGTCGAGGCCGGTATGCCGACTCTTTTTTAGTCCGAGTTGCTAAACTGGCGGTTATTATGACGATACGGGCGATATAGAGAGTGGACACATCGTCTGCATCATCACAATAACCATCATTATGGTGATTTGGGCCGACAGGACTACTCTAGCAGTGTTGTCGTCCTACCCCTGTAGCCATAATTTTTGGAGGTCGCTCCAAACCTAGCTCGAGAGCTCCATGTTTGGCGGATGTGGGGGGTGGGTGTTTGGAGCACACTCCATCTCAAAAATGGTTTGGCGTGAACAACATACCACTGCTAGGAAAAACCCTAGTAGTAGCGTGGGTCAAAAGCATACGAGTAGCATGGGGTGTCGCGCTACTGCTACCTCGCTACAACTAACTTTTAGCAGTAGAGCGGGTTGTCCCGTGCTACTGGTATTCGTAGATAAAAGTAGCATGGGTAATAGAACCGCGCTACTGATAACAGCTGTAGTGCGCCCTCTTGAGGAGCGCTACTCATAAAGGCTCGCTGCTGCTAAAGCATGACCCGCGCTACTGTTATTAATTTCTATTTTTTTCTGATGCCCATTTCCTTTTTGTATTTGAACAAACATAGTCTCATAAAATCTAATCATACACATACAAATCTAATGTAATCATACACATATGAATAGTATCATAAAATCATGTAATCATCGTAAACATCATCCAACACAAATGATGTCTCCCGTCATCATCTCAAAATACCGATACAAGTTTTGACATGTCTCGAATACATGCAGTTACATCGTCTTCCATCTAAACAATAATGATGTAAAATAGAAGAGCTATCACTATGATTGAGAGCGTAACTATGCAGTACATGAGGTGGCGGTTCTGGTTCCTCCCTCGCGCTAGGGTCCATCTCAAGTAACTAGCTACTACTTCTTGTGTACTATCGAACCCTTTATGATGATGCCCGAGAACCCATCCACTTAATCCTGACACTCATGCCACTCGTAGTACACTCCCTAAACCTTCCATATGTACATGACATAGCACTTCTTCGCCATCAAGGATCTATGTACCTTTTAGAGATGCATCTTCATCAAGGGAATCAACAAAAATATGCAACATAATATAATTGAGGAACACAAAAAGAAAGGTTGTTAGCAAATAGTTGCAACATATAGTAAACATAATTAATCAATGCAGGTTCATTGTACTCAAACTAATTAACTGGAGGTACACATGTCATCATGTAACCAAACTAACAAACTATATAGCGCTACGCAAGTTCGGTAGGGACCATTGACATTACAAAGAGTTCCATCGCTACATAAAGTACGAGTTCAACCGACACATCATGCATCATCATCAGCATCGTCGGTCATTACTGGAGGTTCCATCCATCGAGATCATCGAGGATGCACCCTAGCTTCTTGAACAACGTGAGGTCCTGACATTGTATGCCAATGCGAGTTTGGACGTCAGCTCGCGATCTAGGGCCGTGGCGGAACAACCCCCTTCTCTTTGAAGACTTATTTCATGATGATCGTTGCATTGTCCCTCTGGATTCTAAAGAAGTCATCACCGAGCTTATAATCTGGTTCTTCTCCTAAGGATTCTGCCCATTTTTGGATATGATCATCGTTTCTGGTTTTCATGCGAAGCTGTTGATGATCCCTTTTGAACTCCATCATGATATGGATGAGGTAGAATCCATCGTCCCTACTTGATGTCGGTTGATGCATGCAACAAAAGTTAGTTTTATGTGAGAAACTAGACCTGTTCTTCCTTTGTTTCCTGATCTCGAGGTGGCCACCCCTCAGCCTGAAGCTGTGGAGAGCATCATCCAGAATATCCATTATGTGGGTGTAGTCCTTCTTCTGGTAGTTTCTAGATGCGTCAAAATACACCGCATGGGAGACTCGCGAGAAAAGAACAATAAGGACAACACGCCCGTTGATACGAGAAAAACAAAACACCTCAAATTATGGTCCATATGAGCGAGAAGGAATGATCGAAATGTACGAAAGGGTTGTCCGGCAATGACTTACATTGGATGATAAGGCAGGAGATCCGTTTCCTTGTCCTTATTCATTAACATGAAGTCTTCGATGTAGGTCCTAGAAGTTTTACACTCATAGGCACCGAGAATCAAGAAGGACTTGTTCTCTCGTGACGGACAAGCTCATATATACCGCAAAAAGGCGGACGATGGTAACATCGAGCCGCCTCATGAGAGACATCTCAAATATATCATCAAGCCGCAGGAAGAACACCTCCACGGGCAGTGTGTCGACGTAGCACTTCCCCTGAGGCACATGAACCGCATATAGAAAATATCCTGGATCCTTCGAGGCGAGAAGGCTTATCTCAGTCGAGAGCACATGGTCGTGCAGTCTCGTGAGATCCTATGATATGCCCTCCAGCGGACCCAACTGTAGCATCGGCTCGCCCGCGACGTGGAACATCACCGCACCTTTGACCAGTACACGGTCTTCAAAATCGGTCAGCGGAGCCGACTGGGTGCTAGAAGCTTTGGCAACTCCTTTGGCGGCAGCAGAGCCTCTCCTCGGTGGTCTGTTCGTCTCCTTTTCTTAGGTTCACCTTCCAGACCCTTCCTTAACCCCGCCACCGCTATTGTCGGGCTAAGCATTGTACGACCCTCAGCTGCTAGTTAACCCTGCATTGAGGCGACATCTAGAGGTGTGTCTTATGAGGATTGCATGAAGAGAGACTTCTTGTAATCAATCCTAGGACGTTCCTGCCCAGGGACATCATCCATCTCCAATTCTGCATGCTGACACCCCTAGTCACATGGCTGACACATCACTCCTCCGCCCTCATTGAGGAACCAAAGAGGGTCCTCCTCATTCATCTCATCATCGTCCATTCTTTGTTCTGCGTGGGGTGATTATATCATCCACTATTGGACCCCCTTCCTTGCATCGTCCTCCACTCTCACCCGACACTACAGGCGTTGGTAATTGCGTAGGCGGGGTGGTGATGTTCATACCTGCTTGCTGATGTGTGGTTATTGGTGTGCTCTCGGTCGCCTCCAGACAAATAAGAGTCTTCGACCAGAACAACATCCGAACCTTGTAGTCTCCAATCCACATCTCGTCCTCCTCTCCCTCGAGCCGTACTGGAGGAGGCAAATCCTCGTGACCCACTTTCACACTCAACAAGCTAACCTGTAATTGCCAACGGGGATTGGCTGACCGTGGAATGTGAGTTCCAAGGGCTTCATTATCACTGCATTTCCCACGTCCACCTTCTGGCCGTTGATCATGTAGAGTATGGTGCATGGGGTTTCCTCGGCCTGCAAAGACATGTCTGCGGCATAATACATCCGAAAGGCAATGAAAATGGAAGGTTATAGATATATGTTGGTGCAACGGGTAATTACCGTGAGGGTGTCAAGGTCAACAAAAGAAGAAGGCCCGTCTAGCACGCAAGAGACATATGATGGGCTTCTATGTGAGGGTGTGGGTATAGGTGCGGGAGCATGTGCGGTTGCGAGAGCAGGTCATGGTGCGGTTGTGATGTTCACCGAGTTGCTCCCGACGAAGCTGGGCATGGGGAAATCATGTGCGCTCTTGTGTGGATTTTCGTTCTGCCAGTTGATGACAGTCGGGACCAAGTTAGTGGCGAATCTTTTCTCCATGTAGCTACAACTGCATCGACTAACTTCTAGAGCAACTCATCTTGGGCCTGAGCTGTTTTTTCCTCGTCCTCAGCTGCTTTTTTCTCAATCGCAACTCTCACCTTCTCGTTGATGTCCACGTGACTTAACTTCTTTTTCTAGTTCTTGGACTCTGGGACCTCTTTGTAATAGACCTTCCATGTGGCACCGTCTCTAACACCGTGCACATGTCCATATTGCGGCCGCTGGTCCAAAGCGAGTCCCTTCAGTTTGTTCAAGGCCTGGTTTAGAGGGGTGTCCCACTTGGGCCTCCTCGACAAAGAGTCGCTTTCAGCCACAAGCGTGTGTTGCTTCTCCTGCATAAGGAATGTGAACCATTTATTAATGTGTAGTCGACTTGATCAGAACGTGAATGTAAGGTGGTAAAATAATAATTACCAGTATTCTAATCAATTTCCTCGTGATCGGGTCCGTTTAAAAAACCTCCTTCCCGTCCCACTTGTATCGGGCCCTGATGAAGTTACGCTCGACCGACTTGGTGAACTGCCTGAAGGCGTGTGGGATCCTTGTGGTTTCACATTTCGCGTCCCCCTTATCCCATATGGGCTTTTTGCCAAGGTAGCCACGGCTTTTGAGGCGTTGGTTCCATATATTCCTTTGCTAAAGCTCCTTGTATTTCTCAAACTTAGCTTTGGTCGTGTTGGTAGCACAAGTGTCCTTGAACTTTTCAAACTCATGTGGTGTATGTATTAGATTTTCCTTCAAAATCTTGGAGAGGGGCTCGTCAGCCTCAATAGCTCGTTTCACCCTCCCTTTCCAGGAGGCCAAACCATTGGTGAGCACGCCCATGGCGTGGTTGTTAATCTTTTTCATTGCAGAATCTTTCCAAGGGTCTTCTATCTCCTTATCCCGACCTGGGAACTTGAATCTCTTGTGCAACTTCGTTAGGAGCAAGTGCTCCATATTTGGCTTACTCCTTAAGTCATTGTCGTTGATGCTCACTGTTCCCCGTAGGATGCATCCCACTTGGTTCCCTTAGCACTTGCGAGCTTCAACCGGCTCTAATGGCTCAAATTTGTCGGGGTCCATATTTGTGACCATGAGTCTTACGATGCCGAGTTTTGTAGGTTTCCGTGTCCTCTACTTCTTTTCATTAGGGCTTTGGCGTCAGTACCTTCCGCGCCAGTCTCGGCTCTGCCATCGGTGCCGGTGCCATCGATGTCAATGTCGGCGTAAGTACCATCATCATCGAGGACGTCGTGCAAACCTTGACTATGCTGGCTAGAAAAAAAGTTGAGGTAGTCATGTTCACGGTCATATTGTGTGTCATGTGCAGAGTTGTCAGAAGCCCTAGTTTCTTTGCTGTTTGACATGTTTCCTATGATTTAAACTGCTCGTTTAATTCTTAAACTATAATAAAATGAGTAATGACATAAAAAGGTCTATGGTTAGCCGGAATGTCGTTTTATTCTTGTCGTAGCAAATCCGAGGCACTCGATATGCCTACTTTCTAGCACAAGTCATGCCAAAATTCACGGGAAATTTTGGCATGACCTTTGCTAAAATGTGGACATATCGAGCTCCTGGAATCTGCCGGAACAGTAATGAATCAACATTCCGGCAAAACATAAGCCACTCAGATCGTTTTCCCTCCAAAGAACAAATGGCCACTTGGTCACAATAAAACTAGAATAAAATTTCCTATAACCCTAAAAATATTATTTAACTACATTGGGTACACAACAACATTGGTGAAACCTAATATTACACTAAAAAGTACTAATATTACACTAAAAAGGTTCACATAACTAAAAACCCTAACCCTAGAATTAACTTAACTAAGCACCTAAATTTCATAACCCTAGAATTAAGTTAACTAAACACCTAAAATTCAGTTACCTAAAACACCTAACCCTAGAATTCGGTTAACTAAAACACCTAAATACCTAAAAAAAATCTAACCCTAGAATGAGAGAGAGGAGGGGCTTGGACTTACAACGGGGGAGCCGGCGGCAAGGAGGTGTGAAAACACACATGCTCCCTTGGTGGTTTTTATAATTCATGACAACATACATTGTCTCTTGGACTAACACTTTTACCTAGTATATTTTAGGTACAGTCCACAGAGAGCTTTGGCTATAGGATTTTGAGGAGATGCCCCTTGATGCAAGGAAATAATAGGATTGGCTTAAGCTTCAAGCAAGAAGACTCTTCATTTTATACTTTGTGAGAAATAACTTTGAGTCCGTAGGAAAGATAATAATATTAAAAGGGGATGACGTACTATGATGAATTGGTTACGAAAGTACTTAGAGGTAGCCACCAAAAATACTCAGCCATTCTCCCACAAAATATATCTGTCCAAACCCAAACCAGCAAAATTGGTGCCACCAACAATTTCCATTCGGCCCTACCAGTTTCACAATTGATAGAACCTATGCCAAACCCTACCGTCTCGGTACAACCAACATTCCTACTGGTGCCACCGAGATTGTGTGACCAACTTTCTGTTGAGAAGATTTCACAAATCGGAATTTCTGAGTTCCAAATCAGGCTTACCGAGATTTGGAAAGCAGTCTAGGTCATCGTATCGATACCACTCAGATTCCTATATCGGTATCACCAAGAATTCAAAATTTGCCACATTTAGTGCAACTCGGTACCATCGAGATTGATTTCCGTGTCACTGAGTTGGGCAATAATGTTGTAACGGTTGGATTTTGGGGGATGCCTATATATACCTCTCCACCTACCTCTCATTCGCAGAGGAAGGACTCAGAACACATATACATATGTGAGGTCCATTTTTCTGAGTGAGAGGCACCTACCCATGTGTTGAGATCAAGAGATTACATTCCAACCATTTGAACATTGATTTATAGCCTCCCCAAGTTGCTTTCCACAAGATCAATCTCTCCTACCCCTGCCAAATCCGAGAGAGAGTGATTAAGTGTTGAGGAGATTATCTTTTGAAGCACAAGATCAAAGACTTCATCGTCATACCACATCTATTACCTTTTGGAGGGTGGTGCCTCCTAGATTGGTTAGGTGTCGCTTGGGAGCCTCCTACTTCGTGTTGTGGAGATGAACCAAGAAGTTTTTACGGGCAAGGAGATCGCCTACTTCATGAAGATATACCGTGAGTGAGGATAGTTCTGTGTGGACGGAAGCCATGGTGGAATAGACAAGGCCGCTTCTTCGTGGAACCCTTGTGGGTGAAGCCCTCCGTTGACTCTCGCGGCCGTTACCCTCCGTGGGTTGAAGTCTCCACTAACATGGACATACGATAGCGACACCTGTCAGAACCATGCCAAAAATTGTCGTGTCAACTTCTTCGCGTTTGATATTGTTGGAAATCTGCCCTAGAGGCAATAATAAAATAGTTATTATTATATTTCCTCTTTCAAGATAATCATTTATTATCCATGCTAGAATTGTATTGAATGGAAACACAAATACATGTGTGGATACATAGACAAAATAATGTCCCTAGTAAGCCTCTAGTTGACTAGCTCACTGATCAAATATGGTTAAGGTTTCCTAGTAGTAGACAAGTGTTGTCACTTGATAACGGGATCACATCATTAGGAGAATGATGTGATGCACAAGACCCAAACTATAAATGTAGCATATGATCGTTTTATTTTTTTGCTACTGTTTTCTGCATGTCAAGTATACATTCGTGTGACCATGAGATCATGTAACTCACTGACACCGTAGGAATACCTTGTGTGTATTAAACGTCGCAACGTAACTAGGTGACTATAAAGGGGATCTACAAGTATCTCCAAAGGTATCTATTGAGTTAGCATGGATCAAGACTGGGATTTGTCACTCTGTATGACGGAGAGGTATCTCGGGGCCCACTCGGTAATACAACATAAAAAAAAGCCTTGCAAGCAATGTGACTAAAGAGTTAGCCATGGGATCTTGTATTACGGAACGTGTAAAGTGACTTGCCGGTAACGAGATTAAAATAGGTATGGAGATACCGATGATCGAATCTCGGGCAAGTAACATACCGAAGGACAAAGGGAATGTTATACGGGATTAACTAAATCCTTGACATAGAGGTTCAACTGATAAGATCTTCATAGAATATGTAGGATCCCATATTGGCATCCAGGCCCCGCTATTGGATATTGACCGGAGAGTGTCTCGGACATGTCTACATGGTTCTCGAACCCGCAGGGTATGCACACTTAAGGTTTGGTGACGTTTCAGCATAGTTGAATTAATGATGTTCATAACCAAAGGTTGTTCAGAGTCCCGGATGATATCCCGGATGTCACGAGGGTATCCGAAATGGTCCGGAGACGAAGATTGATCTATAGGAAGTATCCATTTGGCTTCCTAAAGGTTTTCGGGCATTATCGGTAAAGTACCAGAAGTGACGAACGGGTTTCAGAGTTCTATCGGGAGGGGCCACCCACCCGGGAGAGAACCAAAGGAGCCCAAGGGTGGCGTCTCTAGTGGTCTGGTGGCCAGCCCAAAGAGGCCTATTTAGGCGAAGGTAGAAAAGGAAAGGAGGGAGGGCCAAACCGAATTGGGAAAGGGGACTCCTACTTCCAAGTTGTGTTGGAGGAGGACTCCCTCTCCTCTTGCACCTGCTGAACCCTAGGGCACCACCCCTCTCCTCCCTCCTATATATAACGGAGGTGAGAGAGGCTTTTAGCACCTCAAGCCAAGGCGCATCCCTCTCTCCCTCCAGCACTTCCTGACACCCCATAGCTAGTTCAGTACGGTATGGCGAAACCCTGTCGGAGTAGCTTCACCACCATCACCGCGATGGTATCGTGCTATCGGAGAATTCAGCTACCTCTTCGTCTCTCTTGGTGGATCAAGAAGGCGGAGATCGTCATCGAGCTGCACGTGTGCTAAACGCGGAGGTACCACCCATTCGGCGCTAGATCGGGACGGAGTTCGTGGGACGACTTGCGATTTGGATCGCGGAGACGTTCGACTACATCAACCGCGTTTCTTAACGCTTGGCACTTAGCGATCTACAAGGATATGTGGATCCGATCTCCCCTCTCGTAGATGATCATCACCATGGATAGGCCTTTCGTCAGCGTAGGAAATTTTTTGTTTCCCATGCAACGTTCCCCAACAGTGGCATCATGAGCTAGGTTCATGCGTAGATGATATCTCGAGTAAAACACAAAAGAGTTTGTGGGCGTTGATGTTTAATTTTCTGCCCTCCTTAGTCTTATCTTGATTTTGCGGTATTGTTGGACTGAAGCAGCCCGGACCAACATTACTCGTACGCTTACGAGAGACTGGTTTCATCAACGCACATGCAACTTCTTGCATAAAGATGACGAGCGGGTATCTGTTTCTTCAACTTTAGTTGAATCGGATTTGACCGAGTTGGTCCTTGGAGAAGGTTAAATAGCAATTTGCATATCACTATTGTGGCTTTGCGTAAGTAAGATGCGATCATACTAGATACCCATAGCAGCCACGTAAAAACTTTGCAACAATAAATTAGAGGACGTCTAACTTGTTTTCGCAGGGTATGCATGTGATGTGATATGGCCAAAGACATGATATGATATATTGGATGTATGAGATGATCATGTTGTAATAGTTAAATATCGACTTGCACGTCGATGCTATGGCAACCGGCAGGAGCCATTGGGTTGTCTTTAATTATTTTGTGCTTGGTGATGCTTTGCTTTATCGCTAGTAGTAGCTTTAGTAGTAATAGCATAGTTAGCGCGACAACCTCGACGACAACACAATGATGGAGATCATGGTGTGGCACCGGTGACGATGGAGATCAAGAATCACAAGTTCATGGCCATATAATGTCACTTAAGATTTGCATGTGATGTTAATCCTTTTATTCACCTTATTTTTCTTAGGACGACGGTATCATTATAAGGTGATCCCTCACTAAAATTTCAAGATAAAATTGTGTTCTCCCCAACTATGCACCGTTGCGACAGATCCTCATTTCGAGACACCACATGATGATCGGGTGTGATAGACTCTACGTTCGCATACAACGGGTGCAAAACAGTTGCACACGCGGAACACTCGGGTTAAACTTGATGAGCCTTGTATGTACATACATGGCCTCGGAACACAAGAGACCGAAAGGTCGAGGATGAGTCATATAGTGGATATGATCAACATGGATATGTTCACCATTGAAGCTAACCATAACTCACGTGATGATCGGACTTGAGTTAGTGAATTTGGGTCATGCGACACTCAAATAACTAGAGGGATGTCAATTTGAGTGGGAGTTTATTAGTAATATGATTAGTTAAACTCAATTATCTTGAACATAGTCTAAGTAATTTTGCAAAATTTTATGTTGTAGATCAATCGCTCACGCAATAGCAACCCTGAATTTTAATGCGTTCCTAGAGAAAGCTAAGATGAAAGATGATGGAAGCAACTTTGTTGACTGAGACCGTAATCTGAGGCTTATCCTCACGGCTGCCCAAAAGCAATATGTTCTTGATGCATCGCTAGGTGATGCAGCCCCCGTAACGGCGTTGCCATAAATTATGAATGTCTGGTAGACGCGCAAGGATGACTACTCATTAGTTCAATGTGCAGTTTTGCATGGTTAGAACCGGGACTTCAAAGACGTTTTGAACGTCATGGACCATATGAGATGTTCCAGGAGTTGAAGTTTATCTTTGAGAACAATGCCCGGATCGAGAGGTATGAGACCTCCGATAAATTCTATGCTTGTAAAATGGAGGAGAATGGGTGTGTCAGTGAACATGTGCTCAGAATGTCTGGGTACTCTAACCGTCTGGCTGAGCTGGGAATTGTTCTCCTGCCGGAGGGTATCACTGATAGAGTTCTTCAATCGGTGCCACCTAGCTAAAAAGGCTTTGTGTTGAACTATAACATGCAAGGGATGAATAAGTCACTCATCGATTTTTTTGCGATGCTGAAAGTTGCAGAGTTGGAAATCCAGAAAGAGCATCAAGTGTTGATGGTCAATAAGACCACCAATTTCAAGAAAAACGGCAAGGGAAAGAAGGGTAACTCCACGAAGACTGGCAAAGCTTTTGCCCCTCTGACGAAGAAACCCAAGTCTGGACCCAAGCCGGTGACTGAGTGTTATTATTGCAAGGGGACTGGTCACTGTAAGCAGAACTGCCCCAAGTATCTGGCCGATAAGAAGGCGGCCAATGCCAAGCAAGTTTTATTTGATATACATGTTATTGATGTGTACCTCACCAGCTCTCGTAGTAGTGCCTGTGTATTTGATACCGGTTTTGTTGCTCACATTTGCAACTCGAAACAGGAACTACGGAATAAACGAAGGCTGGCGAAGGATGAACTGACGATGCGTGTGGGAAATGGTTCCAAGGTTGATGCGATCGCCGTCGGCACGATCTCACTTCAATTACCATCGGGATTAGTATGAACCTAAATAAAAGTTATCTAGTGCTTGCGTTAAGCATGAACATTATATCTGGATCTTGTTTATTGTGAGACGATTACTCATTTAAGTCAGAGAATAATGGTTGTTCTATTTATATGAGAAATATCATTTCTAGTCATGCACCCAATGTGAGGGGTTTGTTCATGTTGAATCTCCATAGTGATGACACTCATATCAAAAACATTGAGACCAAAAGATGTAGAGTTAATAATTATAGCACCACTTTCTTGTGGCACTGCCGCTTAGGTGATATTGGTATAAAATGCATGAAGAAACTCCATGCCGATGGACTTTTGGAGTCACTTGATTTCGAATCACTTGACACATGTGAACCATGCCTCATGGGCAAGATGACTAAGACTCCGTTCTTTGGAACAATGGAACATGCAAGTGACTTGTTGGAGATCATACATACTGATGTGTGCGGACCGATGAGCATAGAGGCGTGCGGTGGATATCGTTATTTTCTCACCTTCACTGATGATTTGAGTAGATATGATTATATTTACTTGATGAAGCACAAGTTTGAAACATTTGAAAAGTTCAATCAATTTCAGAGTGAAGTTGAAAATCATCGTAAAAAGAAGATAAAATTCCTACGATCTGATCGAGGAGGTGAGTACCTGAGTTACGAGTTTGCTGCTCACTTAACACAATGTGGAATTATTTCACAGTTGACACCGCTTGGAACACCATAGCATAATGGTGTGTCCGAACGCCATAATCATACTTTATTAGATACAGTGCGTTCTATGATGTCTCTTACCAATTTGCCGTTATCATTTTGGGGCTATGCATTGGAGACAGATGCATTCACTATAATAGGGAAGCATCAAAATCCATTGAGACGACACCATATGAACTGTGGTATGCCAAGAAGCCAAAGTTGTCGTTTCTTAAAGTATGGGGATGTGATGCTTATGTCTAAAAGCTTCAGCCTGAAAAGCTGGAACCCAAAGTGGAAAAGTGTGTCTTCATAGTATACCCAAAAGAGACAGTTGGGTACACGTTCTATCTCAGATCCGAAGGCAAAGTGTTTGTCGCTAAAAATGGAGCATTTCTGGAGAAAGAGTTTTGTCAAAAGAATCGAGTGGGAGGAAGATAGAACTTGATGAGGTTGTAGAACCTTTGCTTCAACTCGATGGTGGTGCAAGAAAAAAAGAATTTTCTGTCGAAGCTACACCAGTTGAAGAGGAAGCTAATGATGGTGGTCATGAAACTTTAGATCAAGTTCCTATCGAACCTCATATGTCAACAAGGGCATGTACTGCTCCTGAGTGGTATGGGAATCATGTTTTATCAATCATGTTGTTAGACAACAATGAGCCTATGAGCTATGGAGAAGCAATGGTGGGCCAGAATTCTAACAAATGGTTAGAGGACATGAAGTCCGAGATAGGATCTATGTATGAAAACAAAGTATGGACTTTGGAAGTATTACCTGAAGGCTGAAAGGCCATTCTGAACAAATGGATCTTTAAGAAGAAGACGGACGCCGACGGTAATGTGACCATCTATAAAGCTCGACTTGTGGCAAAGGGTTTTTCACAAGTTCAAGGAGTTGACTACGATGAGACTTTCTCACCCGTAGCGATGCTTAAGTCCGTCAGAATCATGTTAGCAATAGCTGCATTTTTTGATTATGAAATTTGGCAGATGGATGTCAAAACAACGTTCCTTAACGGGTTTATTAAGGAAGAGTTGTATATGATGCAAGCAGAAGGTTTTGTCGATCCAGAGAATGCTGACAAAGTATGCAAACTCCAGCGATCCATTTATGGACTAGTGCAAGCATCTCGGAGTTGGAATCAACACTTTGATGAGGGGATCAAGGCATTTGGGTTTATACAAGTTTTTGGAGAAGCTTGTATTTACAAGAAAGTGAGTGGGAGCTCTATAGCGTTTCTAATATTATATGTGGATGGCATATTGCTGATTGGAAACAATATAGAACTTTTGTAAAGCACGAAGGATTACTTGAATAAAAGTTTTTCAATGAAGGACCTGGGACAAGCTGCTTACATATTAGGCATCAAGATCTATAGGAATAGATCAAGGCGCTTGATAGGACTTTCACAAAGCACATACCTTGATAATATTTTGAAGAAGTTCAAAATGGAACAATCCAAGAAGGGGCTCTTGCGTGTGTTACAAGGTATAAATTTGACTAAGACTCAATGCCAGTGATAGCAGAAGATAGAGAAATGATGAATGTCGTCCCCTATGCTTCAACCATAGGGTCTATCATTTATGCAATGTTGTGCACAGGAGCGGATGTCAGCCTTTCCATAAGTATGGAAGGCAGGTTTCAAACTAATCCAGGAAAGGAGCACCGGACAGCGGTCAAGAATATTCCGAAGTACCTGAAAAGGACTAAGGAAATGTTTCTCATTTATGGAGGTGACGAAGAACTCGTCGTAAAGGGGTACGTCGATGCAAGCTTTGAGACTGATCCAGATGACTCTAAGTCTCAAACCGGATACGTATTTATTCTCAATGGGGGTGCGGTAAGTTGGTGCAGTTCCAAGAAGAGCGTCGTAGCTGATTCTACATGCGAAGCAGAGTACATAGCTACCTCGGAGGCGGCTAAAGAGGGTGTCTGGATGAAGCAGTTCATGTCAGATCTTGGAGTTGTGCCAAGTGCACTAGAACCAATAAATCTATTCTATGACAACACTGGTGCCATTTCCCTAGCCATGGAACCAAGGTTTCACAAGAGGACCAGACACATAAAACGACCCTTCAATGCCATCCGCAATTACATCAAGGAGGAGGACATAAACATTTTCAAAGTGCACACATATCTGAATGTTGCGGATCCGTTGACTAAGCCTATTCCACGAGCGAAGCATGATCAACACCAGAACTATATGGGTGTTAGATTCGTTACATTGTAAATCACATAGAGATGTGAATCTGGATTATTGACTCTAGTGCAAGTCGGAGAATTTTGGAAATATGCCCTAGAGGCAATAATAAAATAGTTATTATTATATTTCCTATTTCAAGATAATCATTTATTATCCATGCTAGAATTGTATTGAATGGAAACACAAATACATGTGTGGATACATAGACAAAACAATGTCCCTAGTAAGCCTCTAGTTGACTAGCTCGTTGATCAAAGATGGTTAAGATTTCCTAGCCATAGACACGTGTTGTCACTTGGTAACGGGATCACATCAGTAGGAGAATGGTGTGATGGACAAGACCCAAACTATAAATGTAGGATGTGATCGTGTTATATTGTTGCTATTGTTTTCTGCAAGTCAAGTATACATTCCTTTGACCATGAGATCATGTAACTCTGTGACACCGGAGGATTACCTTGCATGCATCAAACGTTGCAACGTAACTTGATGACTATAAAGGTGCTCTATAGGTATCTCCAAAGGTGTCCGTTGAGTTAGCATGGATCAAGACTGGGATTTGTCACTTCGTATGACGGAGAGGTATCTCGGGGCCCACACGATAATACAACATCACAAACAAGCCTTGCAAGCAATGTGACTATTGAGTTACACACATGATCTTGTATTAAGGAACAAGTAAAGAGACTTGCCAGTAACGAGATCGAAATAGGTATGGAGATACCGAAGATCGAGTCTCAGGCAAGTAACACACCGAAGGACAAAGGGAATGTTATACGGGATTAACTAAACCCTTGACATAGAGGTTCAACCAATAAGATCTTCGTAGAATATGTAGTATCCAATATGGGCATCCAGTTCCCACTACTGGATATTGACCGGAGAGTGTCTCGGTCATGTCTATATGGTTCTCGAACCCGTAGGGTCTGCACACTTAAGGTTCGGTGATGTTTCAGTATAGTTGAATTATTGATGTTGGTAACAGAAGGTTGTTCTGGGTCCTAAATGAGATGCCTAACATCACAAGTGTTTCCGAAATGGTCCGGAGACGAAGATTGATATATAGGAAGTATCCATTTGCCTTTTGGAAGGTTTTCGGGCATTACCGATAAAGTACCGGGAGTGGCGAATGGGGTTCTACCGGGAGGGGCCATCCACCTAGGAGAGAACCAAAGAGCCCAAGGGTGGCGCACCAGCCTCTAGTGGGCTGGTGGCCAGCCCAAACAGGCCTATTTCGGCCAAGGGAGAAAAGGGAAGGAGGGTGGGCCAAACCGAATTGGGGAAGGGGGACTCCTCCTTCCAAGTTGTGTTGGAGGAGGACTCCTCCCTCTCCTCTTGCACCGGCCGAACTCTAGGGCCATGCCCTAGGGCGCCACCCATCCCCACCCTTCTATATAGAGTGGAGGCGAGAGAGGCTTTTGGCACCTCAAACCAAGGCACAACCCTCTCTCCCTCCACCACTTCGTGACACCCCGTAGCTAGTTCGGTACGGTACGACGAAGCCCTGCTGGACTAGCTTCACCACCATCGTCTCCACACTATCATGCTACCGGAGAATTCAGCTACCTCTTCGTCTCTCTTGTTGGATCAAGAAGGCGGAGATCGTCATCAAGCTGCACGTGTGCTGATTGCGGAGGTGTCGTCCGTTCGGCGCTAGATCGGGATGGAGTTCGTGGGACAACTTGCGATTTGGATCGCGGAGACGTTCGACTACATCAACCGCATTTCTTAATGCTTCTCGCTTAGCAATCTAAATGGTATGTGGATCCGATCTCCCCTCTCGTAGATGATCATCAACATGGATAGGTCTTTCGGGTGCGTAGGAATTTTTTTATTTCCCATGCAACGTTCCCCAACCAATATTCCTAAACTCTACTCCTTACTACATGTGCAAAGTCTTTACTTTCCGCTGCCATACTTGTTCACTAGAATGTGTAGGGTGCACTAGACTTGTTAGAATCGCTAAAATCTGCCAACCTTAAATTGGGAAAAGGCTAGGATTTTAATTTATGCAAGTAGTCTATTCAACCCCCTAGACACCTGTTCTATCGATCTCACAATTGGTAGAAGAGCAAGGTATCCAAAACCTTGGTTTGAACATCATTGGAGGAAGATGAATGTGCCTAGTTTGGGGAATATTAGTTGTAGAGTGCCTATTCTTGATGGGGAATATTTTAGACAATAGAAAGATGAAATGCTTGATGTATTTGATGAAGTCCATTTGCGCAAATATGTTGAATATCCCTATGAGCCGCCCTTTGATCCTTTGCATCCTTCTCATGATGAAGAACATGATATGCTTGGTAATCTTAAAAGTATAAATCTAATCATTAGAGGACTGCCAAGAAATGTGCTGAATCAATTACAGAATTTTGAGTGTCCTCGCACTTTGTGGAAAAACTAAGAGAAAAGATATCCCGACTATTCACTAAAAAATCTTGAGATCATTTTCCATAAATGCATTGCCTTTCACAAAATGAAGTGAACCGATCTTAATTTTGATAAATGTCTATTTGAGCTTCGTGACATCATGCGTGCTAAAAGAGATGTCATTACCATTAATAGTGTCATTGTTGAAGCCATTCACATGCATAAATATGAACATTGTCATAGTCAAAATTCTGATGAAATTCTTGTTTCCTATGGCGAGGATATTTTGTGTGACGACGACAATGTGGAGCATGGCTAATACAATGAACATGAAGAGTTTGCATTGATTATGAGAAGACCATAAGGAACCTTAGTCTTTTGGCGAACCTTAGAGACTACATGGTTAGAGGAAAGGAGTGGGTTCTTGACAGTGGATGCATCGATCACATGACTAGAGAATAAATACATGTTCCATGAGATCACACCAAACCGTGGACCTCGAAGGTATGTGACCTTTGGAGACAACTCCAAGGGTAAGGTACTTGGTCTTGGTAAGGTCGCCATATCTCATGATAGTTCTATTCAAAATGGCATGCTTGTTGAATCTCTTGGCTACAATCTTCTTTCCGTATCTAGACTAGCAGACTTTGGATTCAATGGGCTATTCATGAAAGTTGACTTCCAAGTGTTTCATAGTGAAATTCATAGCATGGTCTTTACCGTTTTCCGTAGAGGTGATACAGACATTGTCGATTTCACTAAAAAAATCCAAACCATGTACATGTCTTATTGCAAATTCTTCTAAAGGTTGGTTATGGCATAGAAGGTTAGGACATGTTTGTATGCGTAACCTTGACAGGCTTATGAAAGGCGATCATATTCTTGGTGTTAGAGATGTTATCTTTGACAAAGATAGACTTTGTAGTGCTTGTCAAGGAGGAAAGCAAGTGAGTGGAAGTCATCCCGTGAAGAACATCATGACTACAAGAAGGCCACTCGAGCTGCTACACATGGATCTTTTCTATCCCAATGCTTACAAGAGCCTTGGTGGAAATTCTTATGGTTTAGTCATTGTTGATGATTTTTCTAGATTTATGTGGGTATTCTTTCTTGATTATAAGTCACATGTACAAAAGATCTTCAAGAACTTTGCTCGAAAAGCTCAAAATTAGTTTCAAGTGAAGATCAAAAAAGTTCGGAGCATCAATGGAACGGAGTTTAAGAACACTAATGTGGATACTTTTCTTGATGAAGAAGGTATCTCACATGAGTTCTCGGCGACGTAAATAGCTCAACAAAGTGGAGTTTTTGAGAGGTAGAACCAGACTCTCATAGAGATGGCAAAGACGATGTTCGACGAATACAAGACGCGAAGACCCTTTTGGGCAAAATCCATGAAACAACTGTTGGAATTATGCCCTAGAGGCAATGATAAATAAGTTATTATTATAATTCCTGTATCAAGATAATCGTTTATTATCCATGCTATAATTGTATTGAATGAAGACTTAGATACATGTGTGGATACATAGACAAAACACTGTCCCTAGCAAGCCTCTAGTTGGCTGGCGAGTTGATCAAGGATAGTCAGGGTCTTCTGACTATGTACAAGGTGTTGTTGCTTGATAACTGGGTCACATCATTGGGAGAATCATGTGATGTACTAGACCCAAACTAATAGCCGTAGCATGTTGATCGTCTCATTTTGTTGTTACTATTTTCTGCGTGTCAAGTATTTATTCCTATGACCATGAGATCATATAACTCACTAACATCCGAGGAATACTTTGTGTGTATCAAACGTCACAACGTAATTGGGAGGCTATAAAGATGCTCTACAGGTATCTCCGAAGGTGTCCGTTGAGTTAGTATGGATCAAGACTGGGATTTGTCACTTCGTGTGACGGAGAGGTATCTCGGGGCCCACTCGGTAATACAACATCACACACAAGCCTTGCAAGCAATGTGACTTAGTTTAAGTTATGGGATCTTGTATTACGGAACATGTAAATAGACTTGCCGGTAAACGAGATTGAAATAGGTATACGGATGCTGACGATCGAATCTCGGGCAAGTAACATACCGAAGGACAAAGGGAATGACATACGGGATTATATGAATCCTTACACCGAGGTTCGAACGATAAGATCTTCGTAGAATATGTAGGATCCCATATGGGAATCCAGGTCCCGCTACTGGATATTGATCGAGGAGCCCCTCGGGTCATGTCTACATAGTTCTTGAACCCGCAGGGTCTGCACACTTAAGGTTCGACTTTATTTTATGCGGATTTGAATTATATGGTTGGTTACCGAATGTTGTTCAGAGTCCCGGATGAGATCACGAACGTCACGAGGGTTTCCGTAATGGTCCAGAGATGAAGATTGATATATAGGATGACCTCATTTGATTACCGGAAGATTTTCAGAATTACCGGGAATGTACCGGGAATGACGAATGGGTTCCGGATGTTAACCGGGGGGGGGGGGGGGTAGCCCACCCCGGGGAAGCCCATAGGCCTTAGGGGTGCCGCACCAGCCCTTAGTGGGCTGGTGGGCAAGCCCAAGAAGGCCCCTCCGCAGGAGATAAGAAAATCAAAGAGAAAAGAAAAAAAGGGGGAAATAGGAAGGTAGGGAAGGACTCCACCTTCCAATCCTAGTTGGACTAGGATTGGAGGAGGAATCCTCCTCCCCCCCTTCGACCGACCCCCTTGGGGCTCCTTGATCCTCAAGGCAAGGCCCCTCCCCTCCCACCTATATATACGGAGGTTTTAGGGCTGATTTGAGACAACTTTTCCACGGCAGCCCGACCACATACCTCCACGGTTTTTCCTCTAGATCGCGTTTCTGTGGAGCTCGAGCGGAGCCCTGCTGAGATTATATCACCACCAACCTCCAGAGCGCCGTCATGCTGCTGGAGAACTCATCTACCTCTTAGTCTCTCTTGCTGGATCAAGAAGGCCGAGATCATCGTCGATCTGTACGTGTGCTGAACGAGGAGGTGTCGTCCGTTCGGCACTAGATCGGAGCGGATCGTGGGACGGTTCGCGGGGCGGATCAAGGGACGTGAGGACGTTCCACTACATCAACCGCGTTTATTAACGCTTCTGCTGTGCAATCTACAAGGGTACGTAGATCTGAAATCCCCCTCGTAGATGGACATCACCATGATAGGTCTTCGTGCGCGTAGGAATTTTTTTAGTTTCCCATGCGACGTTCCCCAACAACAACTTGTCACTCCATAAACCGAATCTACTTACACAAGCTTCTCGGTAAAACGGCATACGAGCTACTCACCGTCAACAAACCCCAAGTTGGATACTTTCGAGTATTTGGCTCTAAGTGCTACATTCTTGATAAGCATCGTCGCACTAAATTTGCTCCTAAATCTCATGAAGGTTTCCTACTTGGTTACAGATCAAACTCCCACACTTACCGTGTCTAGAACAGCTTCACTCGAAAAGTTGAAGAGATGGTAGATGTGAAGTTTAATGAATCTAACGGTTCGCAAGTCGAACAATTGCCAAATGATGAGGACATAAGGAACCTTCGGAAGCCATCCAAGGTCTAACTATATTCGTCCCATGGAGGTGAAGGAAAGTACTTCATCAAATCAAGTGGAAGCTCCTACTAAATGATATGGAGGCATCCACAAGCGGTACACGACATGGTGAAGAACAGGTTGAATTACATCGTGATGATCCACCTCAACTTTCCTCACCACCACTTCAAGGAGATGACACCATCAACAACAGCATGCAAGAAGATGATGATGAAGAAGCTCCATCATCTAACAAGAAGAAGCTGTCACGAGTTCGAGCAAGAGTGGACAAAGATGACCCGTTGAATTAAATCTTCAGTGGCATACAAACCGGGAGAATCACTTGTTTAAATCTCGTTTAGCTAACTTATGCGAGCATTATTCATTTATCTTTAGCATTGAGCCTTTGAAGGTAGAAAAAGCCCTTCAAGGCCCGGATTGGGTGAATTCCATGCATGAAGAGCTACACAACTTCGAGAGGAATCAAGTGTGGACACTTGTTGAAAAGCCCGAAGACGAGCACAACATCATCGATACAACATGGGTGTTTCGGAACAAGCAAGATGAGGATGGTCAAGTCGTATGCAACAACACGCGTCTTGTAGCCCAAGGATACACGCAAGTCGAAGGTATGGACTACGGTGAGACTTATGCCCCCGTTGCTAGACTTGAAGCCATTCGCATTCTTCTCGCTTATGCCAATCACCATGATATTACTCTTTACCAAATGGATATCAAAAGTGCTTTTGTAAATGGTAAAATTGAGGCGGAGGTTTATGTCAAACAACCACCTAGCTTTGTGAACCCCAAGAAACCTAGTCATGTTTATAAACTTCGTAAATATTTATATGGTCTTAAACAAGCCCCTAGAGCTTGGTACAAATGCCTAACAAAGTTTCTCATTGAAAAGGGTTTTGAGATTGGTAAAATTGATGCCAACTTATTCACTAAAAGAGTTAATGGAGAACTATTTGTATGCCAAATATATGTGGATGATATTATTTTTGGTTCTACTAACCCACATTTTAGTGAGAAATTGGAAGATTGATGTCAGAGAAATATGAGATTTCAATGATGTGCGAGCTAAAATTCTTCCTTGGATTGGAAATCAAACGATTGAGAGAAGGTACATTTATCTCTCAAACCAAGTACACCAAGGACTTAATCAGGAAGTTCAATATGCAAGAGTGCAAAGGTATGAGAACCCCCATGCCCACTAGTGGACATATTAATCTCAGTAAGGAGGACAAACGAGTTGATCAAAGAGTTTATCAATCAATGATTGGTTCATTGCTATATCTATGTGCCTCCTGTCCTCATATCATGTTGAGTGTTTGCATGTCTTCCCGATACCAAGAGGCACCTAAAGAGTGTCATCTATTGGCTGTGAAAAGAATCGTGACATACCTGATACATACAACAAACTTTGTCATATGGTATCCCAAGGGATATTCTTTTAATCTTGTTTGCTATTCCAACTCGGACTATGTCGTAGACAAGGTTGATAGAAAATCCACCTCAGGTACATCTCAATTTCTTGGGAGATATCTTGTGTCTTGGTCATGCAAGAAACAAAACTCCGTATCTTTATGTACTGCTGAACCTGAATATATAGCCCCCGGATCATGATGTGCGCAATTACTATGTATGGCTCAAACTCTTAAGGATAATGGAATTCATGTTAGAAATGTTCCATTTTTGTGTGAAAATGAAAGTGCTACTAAAATTTCTTATAATCCTATGCAACATTCTCGAAAAAAAACATATGCAAGTGCGACATCATTTAATTCATGATCATGTTGGCAAAGGAGATATAGATCTTAAGCATGTTTGTACCGACAAACAATTAGCTAATATATTTACCGAACCACTTGATGAGAAAGTATTTTGTCATTTGAGGAGTGAGTTGAACATCATTGATGCTTCAAACTTCAGCTAGACTCACTCAGAGGCATGCAAGGACATGAGCTTGATTGTCCATTCCATGATGCTATTGATTTGACACTATCTTATATCTTAGAAACCTATGCTCCCTTGTATTACATCTAACCTATTGTAGGTACTTGGAATAAATACACTTCACAAGATTGCCATCAGCTCACATCAAAAGCCATCTTGACATGGCCAAGTATCAACAGCGCCTTCTTCAAAGATGGAGGAAGAAGACAACAAAATCATATCCTTGACAACTACATTATAATGAAGTTCACTCATGTCATTTGGATCTATTATGTTTTTCCTTCCATGACTAACCATTGTAGGTGAAAAGTGAACCAAAACAACAAGGATAGCTCCCAACTCAGGGTGATCTTCATCAACTTGGAGCTACATGCCACGTCATCAACATCATTCAAATGTATGTACTCATATCCTTGAAGCTTTGCACCAAATGATGAGGTAAATCAAATCAAGTGATATGAAGACATTAAAAATCTTAATCGAAAGATGGTAACTCCATTTTGGGCTTAACGATGAGTATGACCTATGATCAAGCATTCTTGCTTGACTCCTCAAGTCAAACACTCTAATATAGGTGACCTAATCACCGCCCCACATCTAGATGGAGATTATTGTATGGTTCATATTTTCATTGCATACTTTCTTGGAACCACTCAACTCTCATCTATATGTATATATTCTCAAAAAGACAAAAAATGTTGTTTTCTCTTATTTCGTTTTAATCTTTGGATAGTTTCTTTTTCAAAGTTTGTGGATATTTTCTGTCCATTTTAAGTTAAGGAGTTGATTTTTAATGCAACTTGGTTTCACCGATCTCGGAAACTCGGTCCAACCGATTTCTCTCAAAGGCGTGCTATCATTCTTGGTTCTACCAAACCATATTGCCTTGCTAACTCTGAAAATTTATCACTGCCTAAAATTTTCAGATACTTTCTGGACTTTTTCCTTAGGGGGGGGGGAATGATTTTCAATGATCCCAAGTTTCATTGCCACCTAAGATCTTATTGAAAATTCTAGGAAACAATATTAGTTTTATCATTATCTTTGAGGGGGATAAAACTTCTCTAGGGGGAGACAACCTCAGCGATCCCATAGAATATAAGAGGGAGAATCATCCAGGATCCCTAACATAGGGGGAGATAGTTCCATGAACTCTTATCAACTCTTAAGGGGGAGAAAAGTCAAATTCAATGAACCCTTATCAAAGAGAGAAGTATCAAGGATCCCTTTCTCTCAATGAGCCCTTACCTGTGACCTTTTTGGCAATTAATGCCAAAGGGGTAGAAATATCAAAGCTTCCAATAAGCCTACACAAAGGGGGAGAAATATCACCATAAGCTTACATAAAAGGGGAGATACATGTTCCTAAGGAAGGTCTGTCTAAGGGGAGACATATCAAACCATACATACTCAGGGGAGAAATACCATTAAGGGGGGGAGATAAAATTGTTTAAGATAGTAGTAAAACAATGTCTACATTCTACCACTATCTTTGGATTGAACTTGTCTCACCCTACTTACTCCCAATATCTACATGCTATGATTCAGGGGGAGAGGAAATTTTACTTATTCATTCTTAAGGGGGAATGTACTAAATTCTCTTGGAGACATATCTATCATTAAATCCTATTTTCAATATGTCTTCAATATCTTGGTACTTTTGAATCCCTTTGCATCTTTACATTATATTACTCTTGTGTTATCTAACATTTGTTTTCCCAAGTGTACTCCTACTGCTAAGATGCTCAAGAACCTCATGGTAAGTATATGCATCATATCCTTGTTCATGATGATCTCAAATCTCTTGCACATAATGTTTGCAAGAGTGAGTCTTGAACATGGAAGTTCTTCTTTCACATATGTTTGATGCATATAGCCAAGATTTATATGACTTGTCTTGTCCTTCTACCATGTGTGCAGCCATGGAGTCCAAAGCAATATCAACTATCATTTAAAAGGGATTGCACACATTTAGGGGGATCTTGTACTAGTCATATATCTTTCAAAGTTGTCATATTCTAATGCTTATCTTTATTTGAAGCCTTGATTGTATGTTGTCATTAATTACCAAAAATCGGGAGATTGAAAGCACATATCCTCCCTTGGTGGTTTTGATAATTCATGGCAACATACATTGTCTGTTGGACTAACACTTTTACCTAGTATATTTCAGGTATAGTCCATAGAGAGCTTTGGCTATAGGATTTTGAGGATATGCCCCTTGATGCAAGGAAGGAATAGGATTGGCTCAAGCTTCAAGCAAGAAGACTCTTCATTTTATACTTTGTGAGAAATCACTTTGAGTCCATAGGAAAGCCAATAATATTAAAAGGGGACGAGGTATTAGGATGAATTGGTTGCTCAAGTGCTTAGAGGTAGCCAGAAAAAATACTCAGCCATTCTCCCACAAAATACCTCTGTCCAAACCCAAGCCAGCAAAACCGGTGCCACCAACAATTTCCATTCAGCCCTACTGATTTTACACTTGACAGAACCTATGCCAAACCCTACCATCTCGGTACAACCAACATTCCTATCGGTGCTGCCGAGATTGTGTGACCAACTTTCTATTGAGAAGATTTCACAAATTATACTTTCCGAATTTTAAATCGGCCACACTGAGATTTGGAAACCAGTCTAGGTCATCGTATCAGTATCACCGAGATTCCTATATCTGGCTCTCTGAGAATTTAAAAGTTGCCACATTTAGTGCAACTAGGTACCACCGAGATTAATTTCGATGTCACCGAGTTAGGAAATAATGTTGTAATGGTTGGGTTTTGGGGGATGCCTATATATAACCCTCCACCTAACTATCATTCACAGAGGAAGCACTCAGAACACACATACTCTTGCCAGATCCATTTTTCCGAGAGAGAGCCACCTACTCATGTGTTGAGATCAAGAGATTCCATTCCAATCATTTGAACCTTGATTCTAGCCTCCCCAAGTTGCTTTCCACATGATCAATCTCTCCTACCCCTGTCAAATCTGAGTGAAAGTGATCGAGTGTTTAGGAGACGATCTTTTGAAGCACAAGAGCGAGGAGTTCATCGTTCTACCACGTCTATTACCTTTTGGAGGGTGGTGCCTCCTAGATTGGTTAGGTGACGCTTGGGAGCCTCCTACTTCGTGTTGTGGAGTTGAACCAAGAAGTTTGTACAGGCAAGGAGATTGACTTCGTGAAGATCTACCGTGAGTGAGGCTTATCCTATGTGGACGGAAGCCATGGTGGAATAGACAAGGCCGCTTCTTCGTCCACCCCTTGTGGGTGGAGCCCTCTATGGACTCTCGCAGCCGTTACCCTCCGTGGGTTGAAGTCTCCACTAATATGGACGTACGATAGCAACACCTATCGGAACCATGACAAAAATTCTCGTGTCAACTTCTTCGGGTTTGATCATCCTAAACTCTACTCCTTACTACGTGTGCAAAGTCTTTACTTTATGCTGCCATACTTGTTGACTAGCATGTGTAGGGTGCACCAGATTTGTTAGAATCTCTAAAATCCGCCAACCATTAAATTGGGAAAAGGCTAGGATTTTAATTTATGCAAGTAGTCTATTCACCCCCCCCTCTAGACACCTCTTCTATCGATCTCACAAGGTGGAGGTCGGGGGAGATAGTGGCGAGGCGGCGATCAGGATGGCGCGCCCTAGGAGGCAACATCAAGAGGGAAGTGGCTCGAGTGGCGACGAGGCTGGGGCGCGATGACGGCAGGTGCTCCAGCAGCGACGAGGCTAGGGCGCCTCGAGGGCAGTGGATCTGACAAGGGGAGGGGTTCCCTTGGCGAGGAGGCTGGGGCTGCTCGAGGGCAGGGGCTCCGGCGAGGGGAGGGTCCCGGCGGCGCCAAAGGACTCGGTCTCCGACGATAGAACTTGGGAGAGGGAGATGAAGAGAGGGTGATTGGGAGAGGGAGATCAAGGGAGAGAGGTGAATGGAGAGAAAGATAGAACAGTTTCAGTAAATAATAGTAGGAGTAGCGCGGTTTCACTAAACCGCGCTACTGCTATCGTCAATAGTAGTAGCGTGTTTTGCTAAAACCGCGCTACTGCTACTTTTTCTCTTACCATTTTTTCCTTTTCTTTCTCTTTTCATTTTCTGCTATTAATTTTTCTTTTCATTACCTTTTTTTCTTTCTCCCTTTTTCTTTTTATTTCCATTTTTTTCTTTATCCTTTTCATATTTATATTTTTCTTTTCTTTTTCGAAAGACGACCAAGATGTATCCATGTGCATGCATGTGGTGGGAAGAACATGTCGGATACAATGTATATATATAACTCATGCGGTATATATTACATCATTTGACCGATAACGCGATCAAGTGCGTATATAAAATAGGTACAAATATAAATGTTATTTTCTCAGCGTCGACGTTTTCACTTTTGAATGAGATTATTTCCCTTCTTGTTCGTTGTCGAATAATTGATCCCCTCGTTGTGTCTTTTACTTTTCCATGCAGTACGATCCTTCTTAGGTAAAGTAGTATTGATTCTTGTTTTGACGTATGCTTCATCTTCATCATCATCTTACCTCATCGGGTTGCCGTACTGGTCGTAGTCCTCCTCATTGTGACTCCATCCATTCCGATGATGTTCCTTTTGCCTCTCCTCATGACAACACGGCTAGGATTGTTCGGGCCGGTTATGAAGAAGCATTGTTCGATCTTCGTCATGCATAGCCCCCGCTCATGATACTTTTTTGTGATGGTTTCTTTGTGCAGTGTCACATAAGGATCTAGCACGTCTAGGTGTTGTAGCACCACTAAGTTTGCTCTGTCAAAGTCGTTGCATGGATCCGAGTAACCCACATGCACTGCCGTGTGACCGTTCGAGTGACCTTCTCCTTCGAGCCTCCCAAGGTGCTTCTTAATGGGAAAACTAACAACAGGGTCTCCGCCATATAGATAATTACGATGCTTCCATCCGGACGGGACATGTTACGAACGAATCCTTTGATGACCCCATTCATCTTCTTGAACGGCATCATGTTGTCCACGAATGTCGGTCCCAGGTCTATTATGTCGTCCACAATGTGGACACACAGATGTACCATGGCGTCAAAGAATGTGGGCGGGAAGTAAATCTCAAGCTCATTTAGTATCACAACGATCTCTTCTTGTAGCCTTCGGAGCTGCTTCACACTGGCCGACTTTCGAGAGATAACGTCAAAAAAGTTACACAGACCAATTAGCATGTCACGGACGTGCTTGTCAATTATCCCTCTTAGGGCAATAGGTCGTATCTGCGTCATCATCACATGATAGTCATGAGATTTCATCCCGCTGAACCTTTTCTTCTTCATGTCTAGAAATCTATTTATCTTCCCACAGTAATTGGAACTAACTTTGATTCCAGTAAGGCACTTGAAGAATTGATCAATCTTCTTCAGACTTCACGTAAAGCAAGAAGGGGGGCAATAATTCTCTTCCTTCTTGTTCACTTTTTTTCCCTTGTCTTGTGCCTACGTCTCCTCTGAATTTTTATGGGGCGGCATGTGGAGATCTGCCCTGATTTTCAAATCTTTCAATTCTCTTCTTGCATTTGGCCCATCCTTGGTCTTATCTGACATGTTCATCAGTGTTGAAAGCAAGCTCTCAAGGACAATCTTCGTGATATGCATTTGATCAAGCCATGAGGCATGTTGAGTTTGGGACAGTACTCCAAGTCCTAGAAAACTGACCTCGTTTTCCATACTTTCAGCAGTTGCTCCGGTGCCTTTTTCATCATCTTTCCTGGCACAGGGCACTATTCCCAGTTTTTCAACAAGTCATCGATTTCGGCACCGCTCTGCTTATGTGGAGGTACTCTATGCTCATCCTCACCATTGAATAGATCTCCATGGTTTCTCCATGGGTCATCCTTTGCGAGCCATTGATACGTCTCCAACGTATCTATAATTTTTGATGGTTCCATGCTATTATCTTGTCAACTTTGGATGTTTTGTATGCATTTTATATCTTTTTTGGGATTAACCTATTAACTCAGTGCCAAGTGCCAGTTCCTGTTTTTTCCGTGTTTTGACCCTTTTTAGAGAAGAATGTTAAACGGAGTCCAAACAGAATAAAATATTCAGAATGATTTTTTTGTAACAGTAGATACGCGGGGAACTTGAGAACCAAGGCAAAGGACCTCGGGGGAGGTCACAAGCCCCTAGGCACGGCCTGGGGGGCTAGCAAGCTTGTGGGCCCCCCGTGGCTCCTTTGCCCTACTTCTTCCGCCTATAAATTCTCTAAAAATCCAAAACCACCAGAGAGAGCCACGAAAATACTTTTCCACCGCCGCAAGCTTCTGCCTCCGCAAGATCCCATCTGGGCACGTTCTGGTGCGCTGCCGGAGGGGGATTCGGACATGGAGGGATTCTTCATCAACACCATTGCCTCTGCGATGATGCGTGAGTAGTTCACCACAGACCTTCGGGTCCATAGCTAGTAGCTAGATGGCTTCTTCTCTCTCTTGGATCTTAAATACAAAGTTCTCCATGATCTTCATGGAGATCTATCCGATGTAATCTTCTTTTGCAGTGTGTTTGTCGAGATCCAATGAATTGTGGATTTATGATCAGATTATCTATGAATATTATTTGTGTCTCCTCTGATCTCTTATATGCATGATTTCGTATCCTTGTAATTCTCTTCGAGTTGTGGGTTTCGTTTGGCCAACTTGATCTATAATTCTTGCAATGGGAGAAGTGCTTGGTTTTGGGTTCATACCATACGGTGTCCTCACCCAGTGACAAAGGGGGTAGCGAGGCACGCATCGTGTTGTTTCCATCAAGGGTAAAAACATGGGGTTTATATCTATTGCATGAATTTATCCCTCTACATCATGTCATCTTGCTTAAGGCGTTACTCTGTTTGTTACGAACTCAATAAACTAGATGCATGCTGGATAGCGGTCGATGTGTGGAGTAATAGTAGTAGATGAAGACAGTATCGGTCTACTAGTCTCGGATGTGATGCCTATATGTATGATCATTGCCTTAGATATCATCATGACTTTGCGCGATTCTATCAATTGCTCGACAGTAATTCGTTCACCCACCGTAATACTTGCTATCATGAGAGACGCCTCTAGTGAACACTATGGCCCCTGGGTCTACTTCACATCATATTTTTAGCTCTACACTTTCACTTTGTTGCACTTTCCAGCTTCAGATCTCACCTTGCAGTTAACCGTGAAGGGATTGACAACCCTTTTGTAGCGTTGGGTGCAAGTTTGCTTGTTTTTGTGCAGGTACTTTGGGAACTTGCCTTGATACTCCTACCGGATTGATACCTTGGTTCTCAAACTGAGGGAAATACTTACTGCTACTGTGCTGCATCACCCTTTCCTCTTAGAGGGAAAAACCAACGCAATCTCAAGAGGTAGCAAGAAGAATTTCTGGTGCCGTTGCCGGGGAGGATCAAAAACACGGAAAAAAATAGGAACTGGCACTTGGCACCGAGTTAATAAGTTAGTCCCCAAAAATATATAAAATGCATACAAAATATACAAAGTTTGACAAGATCATAGCATGGAACCATCAAAAATTATAGATATGTTGGAGACGTATCAAGCATCCCCAAGCTTAACTCCTGCTCGTCCTCGAGTAGGGAAGTGATAAAGACTGAATTTTTGATGTGGAATGCTACCTAGCATATTTGTCCTTTGTAACTTCTTTCATGTGACACAAATGTTGAGATCCGTAAGATTCAAACAATAGTTTTCTATTGACATGAAAACAATAATACTTCAAGCAAACTAGCAAGGTAATCATGAACTTTCGAAACAACAAGGCCAAAGAAAGTTATCCCTACAGAATCATATAGTCTGGCTATGCTCCATCATCCCCACACAACGAATTTAAATCATGCACAACCCCGGTATTGGCCAAGTAATTGTTTTCACACTCTTACTTTCTCAAACCTTTTTCAACTCTCACGCACTACATGAGCGTGAGCCATGTATATAGCACTATAGGTGGAATAGAGTGTGCTGGAGGTTGTGAGGCAAAAAGGAGGAGATGGTCACATCGACTCGGCGTATCAAAGGGCTATGGAGATGCCCATCAATAGATAGCAATGTGAATGAGTAGGGATTACCATGCAACGGATGCACTTAGTGCTATAAGTGTGTGAAAGCTCAAAAGGAGAACTAGTGGGTGTGCATCCAATTTGCTTGCTCACGAAGACCTAGGGCAATTTTGAGGAAGCCCATCATTGAAATATACAAGCCAAGTTATATAACGAAGTTTCCCTCTAGTATATGGTGGTGACAAAACAAGAGACTCTCAATCATGAAGAACATGGTGCTATTGTGAAGCACAAGTGTGGAAAAAGATAGTAGCATTATCCCTTCTCTCTTTTTATTTTTTTTGTTTGGGATCTTTGGCCTCTTTACATATATTTTTTGGTGGGCATCTTTGGCCTCTTTTTCTTTTTTTATTTCCTCACATGGGACAATTCTCTAATAATTATGATCATCGCACTTTTATTTACTCACAGCTCAATACTTATAACAATGATGACTTTATAGGAAATGCCTCCGGCAGTGTACCGGGATGTGCAACGATCTAGCTTAGCATATGACACTGAAACATCTCGCTAGCTATCTTACGATCATGCAATGGCAATATGATAGTGACGGCACAAGTCATGAGAAGAAACGGTGGGAGTTGCATGGCAATATATCTCGGAATGGCTATGAAAAGGCCATGATAGGTAGGTATGGTGGCTGTTTTGAGGAAGGTCTATGGTGGATATGTGTACCGGCGAAAGTTGCGCGGCACTAGAGAGGCTAGAAATGGTGGAAGGTGAAAGTGAATCTATACCATGGACTCACATTAGTCATGAAGAACTCATATACTTATTGCGAAAGTTTTTATTAGTAATCGAAACAAAGTGCTAAACGCATACTCCTAGGGGAAGGGTTGGTAGGTGTTAACCATCGCGCGATCCCAACCGCAACACAATGGATGACAATCAATAAATCAGTTATGCTCCGACTTCCTAACTTAGCGGTTCAACATACGTCCATGTTACGGGAATCACTAACTTCAACACAAGTATTTCTAGATTCACAACACCCTACTAACATAACTGTAATATCACCATATCCATATCTCAAAACTAATTGAGAGGAATCAAACTTCTCTTTACTAATCAATGCACAATAATATGGAAGTTTCATTGTATCCTCTTTGGATGCCCAACATCTTTAGGACTACTTTCATAGCACAAGCCAACTACCAAGCTACTCAAAGAGAGCACTCTCAAAAAGATATAAGTGAGGATCGAGAGTTCTTATTTCTCCAGAATATGACACCGCCGTTCTCTAAAAACATCTAAGTGGAGCACTAGAGCAAAGTTATCTATCTCAAAAAGATATAAGTGAAGCACATGCGAGCTAAATTGCCTAACTCAAAAGATATAAGTGAAGCTCAATGAGAATTCTAGCAAATTCCCGATGAGTGCATGCCTCTCTCAAAAGGTGTGCAGCAAGGATTATTGTGACACAACAAAAAAATAAAAGACTCCTATAATACATGACTCTCCAAGCAAAACACATATCATGTGGTGAATAAAAATATAGCTCCAAGTAATGTTACCGATAGATTGAAGACGAAACAGGGGATGCCTTCCCGGGGTATCCCCAAGCTTAGGCTTTTTGGTCTCCTTGAATTTGTCTTGGGATGCCTTGTGCATCCCCAAGCTTGAGATATTTCCACTCTTTATCTCATCGTCCATGAGAACATCACCCAAAACTTGAAAACTTCACAACACAAAACTTAAACAGAAACTCGTGATAACATTTGCACAAGAAAACAAACTACCACCTCTTTAGGTACTGTAGCAAAATTGATTTCTATTTATATTGCTGTTATATTACTGTATTCTCACTTTTCCATGGCTAGTACCCCCCCCCCCCGATAATATCCATAGTTTCATCAAAATAAGCAATCAACACAACAAAAAACAGAATCTGTCAAAAACAGACCAGTCTGTAGCAATTTGTATACTTCGTATACTTTTGGTATCTCAAAAATTCTAAAAACTTACGAAAATTTGGGAAATTGTCATATAAACCAGCAGCAAAAAGAATCAACTCAAAAGCTCTTTCTGGATGAAAATTAAAAATAATTGCGTGAGCGAAAAGTTTCTGTCTTTTTCCAGCATGATCAAACAACCATCACCAAAACTAGTCGTAAAGATTTTACTTGGCTCAAACACAAAAAGAAACACAAAAAACACAATCATAAAAGAATTATGATGGTGTGGACGCAACAAAACAGAAAGGAAAAAAGCAAAGATAAATTCATTGGGTTGCCTCCCAACAAGCGCTATCGTTTAATGCCCTTAGCTAAGCATAAGGCGATAGAATCACGTATCGTCGTCTTTGGTGCTCAAACCATAAGTAGCCCTCATCATGGATTCATAAGGCAATATTATTTTCTTTCTAGGAAAATGTTCCATGCCCTTCTTTAATGGAAATTGAAATCTAATATTCCCTTCCTTCATATCAATGACAACACCAATAGTCCTTAGGAAAGGTCTACCAAGAATGATAGGACATGTAGGATTGCAATCAATATCAAGCACACTGAAATCTACGGGTACATAGTTCCTATTTGCAATAATAAGGACATCTTTGATCCTTCCCATAGGTTTCTTAACAGTAAAATCCGCAAGATGCAAATTAAGAGAGCACTCATCAATCTCATTAAAGCCTAGAACATCACATAAAGACTTTGGAATCGCGGAAACACTAGCACCCAAATCACTCAAAGCATTGCATTCATAGTTTTTTATCTTGATTTTGATAGTAGGTTCCCACTCATCATAAAGTTTTCTAGGAATAGAAACTTCCAATCCAAGTTTCTCTTCAAGAGATTTCATCATAGCATCGACGATATGATCGGTAAAGGCCTTGTTTTGGCTATAAGCGTGTGGAGAGTTTAGCATGGATTGCATCAAGGAAATACATTCAATCAAAGAGCAACTATCATAATTGAATTCCTTGAAATCCAAAGTAGTAGTTTCATTACTACTCAAAGTTTTGATATCCTCTACTCCACTTTCAATGCTTTTAGCATCAAGATAGATAGACTCCGAATCATTTGGGCGTTTTCCAGCCCCATCATCATTAGGTTTGACACTAGAAACCAAGGATTCAATGGGAGTCACACCAAGCACTTTAAGATCTTTGTGATTCTCATCACGAGAACACGCCTTTTTAAGCCATTCGTGTCTAGCACGAATTTGGGCGGTTCTTTCCTTACTCTCACTCATGGAAGCACACATAGCTTTCAAAGTGTCATCCATATTGATCTTGGGAGGAGCACCTCTCAATTTCAAAGCATCAATATCAAGAGACATTCTATCAACGCTCCTAGCCAAATCATCAATTTTAAGCAGTTTTTCTTCTATGGATGCATTGAAAATCTTCTGCGAGTTGATAAACTATTTAATATTACTCTCTAGATCAGAGGGTAATTTATTGTAATTTCCATGAACATTGTTGTAGGAATTGCCAAAGTTATTAGAGGGATTACTAGGAAAAGGCCTAGGAATATAGTTACCTCTAAAAGCATTGTTGTGGCCAAAATTATTCCTACCAACAAAATTAACATCCAAGCTCTCATTGCTACTCTCAATCAAGGAAGACAAGGGCATATCATTTGGATCTGAAGGAGCACCTTTACTAGCAAACAATTTCATTAACTCATCCATCTTAGCATTCAACGAGTTAATTTCTTCTATAACGTGTACTTTTTTACTAGTAGGCGACCTTTCAGTGTGCCACTGAGAATAGTTTGTCATGATATTGTCTAGGAGTTTTGTGGCTTCTCCTAATGTGATTTCCATGAAAGTTCCACCGGAGGCAGAGTCCAAGATATTTCTAGAAGCAAAATTCAATCCAGCATAGAAGATTTGTATAATCACCCAAAGACTCAAGCCATGAGCGGGACAATTTCTAATCATCACTTTCATTCTCTCCCCAGATTGTGCAACATGTTCATGATATAGTTGCTTAAAATTCATGATATCATTACAGAGAGAGATAATCTTAGCCGGTGGAAAATACTTGGATATATAAGCATCTTTGCACTTGTTCCAAGAAGCAATACTATTTTTGGGCAAAGATGAAAACCAAGTTTTTGCTTGATCTCGCAATGAGAATGGAAATAGTTTCAATTTAATCACATCATTATCCACATCTTTATTCTTTTGCATATCGCATAACTCAATGAAGGTATTAAGATGGGATGCGGCGTCTTCACTAGGAAGGACGGAGAATTGCTCTTTCAAAACAAGATTCAGCAAAGCAGCATTGATTTCATATGATTCCGCACTAGTGGCGGGAGCAATCGAAATACTAATAAAATCATTATTATTAGTATTCGAGAAGTCACAAAGTTTGGTGTTTTCAGTCATGGTGACTTCAGTAAGCACACAAGCACACAACCGAACAGAAAGCAAGCGAAAGAAAATGGGCGAACGAAAGAAAAACAAATTTTTTTGTAAATTTTTGTTTTTCAGAAGTGGGGGAGAGGAAAACGAGAGGCAAAAAGTAAATGCAAGAGATGAGTTTGCAACAGTTACTTGGATAAGCTTCACTTAGGATAGTCCCCGGTGCAAGAAATAGACACGAAGACGACTATTCTTGACTTGATGCTCCCCGGCAACGGCGCCATAAATTCTTCTTACTACCTCTTGAGCTTGCGTTGGTTTTTCCCTTGAAGAGGAAAGGGTGATGAAGCATAGTAGCAGTAAGTATTTCCCTCAGTTTGTGAACCAAGGTATCAATCCAGTAGGAGTATCAAGCCAAGTCTCCAAAGTACCTGCGCAAAAACAACAAACTTGCACCCAACGCTACAAAGGGGTTGTCAATCCCTTCATGATTAATTGCAAGGTGAGATCTGAAGGTGGAAAGTGCAACGAAGTAAAAGTGTAAAGCTGAAAATATGATGTGAAGTAGACCCGGGGGCCATACTGTTCGCTAGAGGCTTCTCTCATGATAGCAAATATTAAGGTGGGTGAACGAATTACAGTCAAGCAATTGATAGAACCGCGCAAAGTCATGACGATATCTAAGGCAACGATCATACATATATGCATCACGTCCGAGACAAGTAGACCGATACTTTCTGCATCTACTACTATTACTCCACACATCGATCGCTATCCAGCATGCATCTAGTGTATTGAGTTCATAACAAACAAAGTAACGCCTTAAGCAAGACGACATGGTGTAGACGGATAGATTCATGCAATATGATATAAACCCCATATTTTTACCCTTGTTGGCAACAACACGGTGCGTGCCTCGCTACCCCTTCTGTCACTAGGTGAGGACAACGCACGGTATGAACCCAAAACCAAGCACTTCTCCCATTGCAAGAATTATAGATCAAGTTGGCCAATCGAAACCCACAACTCGAATAGAATTACAAGGATACGAAATCATGCATATCAGAGATCAGAGGAGACACAAATAATATTCATAGATAATCTGATCATAAATCCACAATTCATCGGATCTCGACAAACACACCGCAAAAGAAGGTTACATCGGATAGATCTCCATGAAGATCATGGAGAACTTTGTATTGAAGATCCAAGAGAGAGAAGAAGCTATCTAACTACTAGCTATGGACCCGAAGGTTTGAGGTGAACTACTCACGCATCATCGGAGAGGTAATGGTGTTGATGAAGAAGCCCTCCGTGTCCGAATCTCCCTCCGGCAGGGCACCAGAACGGTCCCCAGATGGGATCTTGCGGAGACAGAAGCTTGCGGCGGCGGAAAAGTATTTTCGTGGCTCTCTGTGGTGGTTTTGGATTTTTAGAGAATTTATAGGCGAAAGAGGTAGGGAAAAGGAGCCACGGGGGCCCATAAGCCTTCCAGGACTCACGGGAAGATATCACAACACAACTCTAGACACAAATAAAACAATACAAGCTTCATATTACAAGCCAGGGGCCTCGAGGGCTAGAATACAGAAGCTCGATAAACACACGAGTCAGCGGAAGCAACAATATCTGAGTACAGACATAAAACATGGGTTGCCTTAGAGAAGGCTAGCACAAAAGAAACACGAGCGAACGAGGAGAGGCCTCCTGCCTGGGAACCTCCTAACTACTCCTATCTTCGGTGGCCTCCATGAAGAAGACACCATCGGGGCGGCAGGCGTCGACATGAAACTCCACCTCCTCGCTCCATCATCTGGTCGCAGCAACGGATCAAGGGAACAAAGGGGGAGCAAAGCAACGGTGAGTACTCATCCAAAGTACTCGCAAGACTTATATCAGAACTATGTTAAGTATGCAATATTATCAAAGGAGGGGTGTGGTTATATGTGGACTGACGGCAGCAATGCGAGAACACAGAAGGCCTAGTCCTATCGAAGACTAGCATCTTCTGGGTCTTGCAGCAATAGACGAGAGTAGAACAGGTGTAACACAACTAATAGTCATACTGTTGCAGCAATATTAATATGAGGTCACGCCCAAAGATCCTCACTCGACTCCCTGCGAGGAAGCAATCCCAGGGCAACAATTCCAGTTAAGTAACAATTGTAGTTGTATAGGATCAGAGCACAACTCCAAGTCGTCCTATAACCATGGACACGGCTATTCGAATAGTTAATTTTCATCCCTGCAGGGGTGCACTACATTTCCCGTCACGCTCGATAACACTCTAGCCGGACACACTTTTCTGGGTCATGCCCGGCCTCGGAATATCGACACGTCGCAGCCCCACCTAAGACTCAACAGAGAAGCAAGCCCGTCGGTCTAAATCCTAAGAACAAAGGATTCATGGGCCCACTTCACCTTCGCGCTCCTGCATGATGCGTGGGCGGCCGACGTCAGTCCTAACATCCCTTAATCACAAGCACGATGCATCTCGGAACCACTCGGGTGCGCGCCGCTACATTGCTAACATCTGAAAAGCTTCGGCTGATACCGCGACATCAAGTACCCATAGTTCTTCCCGCGTAGCCGGTTAGTGCGAAAAGGTCTCCAACCAACCCAGATCAAATACCCAAATCCATTATCATTTTAATTAGGCCATCGACACAATCTTGCGGGAATCCACTCGTCTAACAACTAATCACCAATGATCGCAGTAACATGGTCGAGTAACTGTGTGGTTGTAACATCGGGGGAATCCGAGGTATCACCCTCGTTGGATTCCGAACGATGTATCTGTCAAGGTGGGCTTAGAGGAATCACCCTCGGGGGTCCAACACTTGAGGGGTTGCACGACAGAGGCATCGTCGGGAATGGTGAAAGAGGAATCACCCTCGATAACCACGACCGACTAGCTGTACTACAGAGATATCATCAGGAGTGCTTAGCGACGTGTCACCCTCGGTACCCGGTAGTATCTCTGTAGCTCGTACAACTAAGGGGGTGTATGTGCTGTGTCGGGACTGGCTTGTCGATTAGGGATCGATATTTGAAAACAAAGCGGGGCAACTGGACTACGGGGTCAGAAGGGATGACTGCTCCACCTATACTAAACAATTTAAAGGTACAATACTGAAAGTAGCAGTTCATCAAAAATAGGCTATGCATCAGATATAGGAGCTAACTACAACCGTAGCAAAATACTAATGCAAGCATGAGGGAGAAAGACATAGGCGATATAGGGATGATCAAGGGGGATTTGCTTGCCTTGCTGCTCTGTGGCAAAAGGCTGGTCGGCAGGGTCGTAGAAGTACCTGGCGGAAGCGTCAGCCTCCGGATCTACCAGTAAGAAGAGGGGGAAGAAACAATAAATAATAGCAACGGCGCAACACAATGCATGACATGGCAAGATGCAGGCTAGACATGAGCTAACGCAGCAACATCTGTCATAGACGGGTCGGAAGAATATCTGACGATATTTTCCGGGTCTGTGGCTACTACTTGTCGGACAGAAAATGATGGAAAAGTTCCATGTTTGCTATGCTAGGGAACGTGACACACGAATGGACCGTGTATCCGGGTTCGTCTCGTTTTGCTGATCAACTTTCATGTTGAAAATATATTGATGTGACTTATGGATTATTTTATATTAATTTTTAAAGTTTTTTTAATGATTTAGGAAATAAAACCAGATTTAATTAAATTAATTAAATGCTATTATGACATGTCACGCTGACATCAGCAGTTGACTGGTCAACTGACCAGTCGGTCCCACATGTCATAGACACAATTTATTCACTAAGTTTAAATATTAATTAATCATATTAATTTAGTGGGGGACCCACATGTCATACTTTATTAGGTTAATTATTTATCCTAATTAATAGATTAACTTATATACCTATTTATTTAATTAACTAATTAATTAAATCATATATCTAATTATTTAATTATTTATTATATCCTAATTTTCTAAAATAGTAATTACTGCTTAACTAATTAATTAACCCAATTAATTAATTAATTAATTAATATTAAATATTTATAAAACTATATTATTATTATTATTATTATTATAGGTTTTAACGAGGACCCCACGTGTCATTTGATGGGATCTGTGGGGCCAACTGTCATTGGGACAACAAGCACCCACCTACATGCACACGCATCCGTACACCCAAATTTACTCATACACACATTTTTACATACATACATATTTTGCATATACATACATACGTATACATGCCTATACACATACATATACTTAAATACTCTTTTTTGTTTTTATTCTTTACATACACAAACGAAACAAGTCACAAGGGTTATCCCCAATACTCAATTCGCAGGGGGGCGCCGGAAAAATGGAGAAGGAGGAGAGGGGGCTCACAGCTCCTGTAGGGAGGAGGCAATGGGCGTGGGGAGGGGCGACGGCCGACGACATCGTTGTAGAGGCGGATCAGGCGTGGAACGATGCAGAGGGGCCTGGCCAACAGTGGCCCAGGTGATGACCGATGACGTAAGGGTGCCGATGATGAAGCGGCGGTGGCGTCACGGGGCGCGGGCGTCGGCCGGCGGGGGAGAGGGAGCCTCTGGGGAAGCCGGCTAGGGAGGATGGGTGGAGCGAGGTGGGAAGGCGCCGGAGGGAGGGGCCGCCGGTGCGGGGCTGATCCGGCGGGGGGGCAGCTCCTGCAGAGGTGGGGGGCGCCGGAGGTGGGAGGCAGGGGCGGCGCTCGAGGGAAGGGGGTTCCGGCTGCCGGAGGTATAGAGGGAGGCCGCCATGGAGGGTTGAGTTGCCGTTGGGAGGAGGGGTGGTGCTCGGCGAGTGGGAGGGGTCGGCTCGGGATTTGGCCAGGGGCGGTAGGTGGGATTTGGGACAAGGCCACGAGGGGGGGCGGTTGGTGGGAAACTGATGAGGGAGGGAGAGGGAGTAGCGAGCGAGGGGGCTCGTCAGGAGGGGGGCGAGCGGGCATGACGTGGGGGTCGTGGGGAGGGAGTGGCGGCGGGGTGGGAACTGGGGAGCGTGGGCGGCTGCGAGCTAGGGTTAGCCCGGTGGGAGTGGGCCGGCCAGGCTGGGACGAGGCCCAAGGGCGAGGGGGGTTGTTTCCTTTTTTTTAGTTATCATTTTACTTTATTTTAACAGTTTATATTTTATTTATTTAGGGGCTCTAATTCATTCCTATAAATATCCGATTCGATTTCATAAATCATTAGGGAATATTTGTAACTCACCCGACATTTTTGTTTTTGCATTCGAGAACTTTCCTCGTTTGACTAAATTAAATATGACAATTGCTTTGATTTTTATTAAGTGACAACTTATTTTAGATAAACTTGATGACGTGGAAGAATTAGTGTGTGATTACTGTAGCTTAATTTTCAGGGGCGTCACGACTCTCCCCTACTAACAAGAATTCTCGTCCCGATAATTAAGAGGTAGAAGGAAAGAGCTCGGGGTAATCATCACAAAGATGATCCTCGCGTTCCCAAGTGGCCTCATCTTCAGAATGATTTGACCATTGCACTTTAAGGAACTTGGTGACTTTGCGATGAGTCTTACGTTCAGCCTGGTCGAGAATGCACACCGGATGTTCTTTATAAGAGAGGTCTTGTTGCAGCTCAAGCGTATCAAGATCCACTGCTCGAATAGGATCCTTGAAGCAGCGACGCAGCTAAGACACATGGAAGACACCGTGAACCTGGGAAAGGTTTGACGACAGTTCCAATTGATAAGACACTTTTTCACGCCTTTCGAGAACAACGAAAGGACCAATATAGCGAGGAGCTAACTTGCCCTTGATCCCAAAACGATGTGTGCCTCTTATTGGTGTGACATGGAGACAAGCCTTTTCGCCAGGTTGATAGACCATATCTTGATGATGACGGTCATACTGACTCTTCTGACGAGACTGAGCAGCTTTTAGGTTCGCATGAATAATGCGGACTTGACCTTCAACATGTTGGAAATCATACGAGACGAAGAGTGATCGGTCCATTGAACGGTGGCTCGAGAATTTCATACGAAGCCAAGTGTGAAGGATACTTTGGAGTCAAAGATGTACAGGAGAGTCAGGTTTCAATCCTGTGGAACTTTGGGTTATGGGTCCACCATGTGGGCCGGGAGTAGACAGAGGGGTGACATAATATACAGTCTTGGTAGTAAGACATATCAGAGGATAACCTGTCAGTTATGTTGGCAACCACGTCGGTACCAAGGGCGGGGGACGAATAGAACCATTTTCCTGCTCGCTGAAACGAGGCAGACCAATAGGCAAAGTTCACGTCCACTGGCGGCTACCGGAATGTTATCCACAATAGTAACAGGGTCTTACCGACAGAGTTGTATACCGAGATTTTTACCTAAGCAGGGAATTAACACTGCTTAGATAAGTAATTGCCACAAGAAAGGTCAAACAAACCAATGGGAAGAAAATGTGTTCACACACACAAATATTAAAGTATACCATTCCCGAGGAAAACATAGGGTATGGTATACATGATAGGTCATCAAGTACATAACCATTTAGACAAAGAGGCAAGAAGAATCATGATGTTTACCCATACCATATGGTTTGGATAATTGATGAGGAACAATTTAGCATTGCGCTTCCAATGTTCCTGTTGAAATTTGAAGTACCACATCCGTGCTTCAAGGTAGCATCGACATGGTCATCAGATAAAGGTTGGACCAATGGGTACACAAAGAGGATCCATGAAGGACAACTTATGAAATGAGTCATATATTTTCCGCATGGTAGAATGGCTAACCTTACATATGGAAGCATTTATAACAATAAGTCGTTTGGCCCGGTGTGTTGGAAAGACAACACCATACTGATTTACCTAAAGACCAAAGTTATAATTATTGGAAAATGTTCCAACCATCATATCTGCTCGAGGTTCAGATCTGATTGGTGTCTGGACACCTCAGACTCAAGATGCGTGAGAAGAAAGATGAAGATGCAGGATTCTGAGGATATGAACTACACAAGAAATTCTTGAATCATGAGTTCGATTCTAAGACACATGAACACCATGTCAAGACATTCGTGCCCACGTGGAATTCTTATGTCAAAATGCGACTGAGTTCTCATTTGGGGACCATCATCGAGGATAACAAAGTTCCATGTGTAAGTATGGATTAGCTCTTATGAAGGAACTTATTCTCCCTTGATCAAATCAGTCAGTGGCTTGGCGTGCTAAGAGAAATTATATGAAGTGAAGATAACAAATCTTCAAAACATATAACACTTTGCACAAGCGTGAATGACTTGGGAAGATCCTAGAGTAAGCAAAACAAAACTTCCACATATTCACGATGGCAAGAATGCATGTAAACTTTGGGGAAACATTTCTCCTATCAAGCACATTCTTCATGAGCTATGCACACGGATAATGCTTTCAAGAGCTTCACCGCTGAACCATGAATAAGTTGACGGTGTGTTTGATGGGCTCAGCAACAATCCCTCAAGATTTTGACAGGGATGAATTTCCAAAATTATAATATCAAGGAGATAGCATTTGTCAATTCAAATGGTATAATGTCGTATGCTCGAGGGAACAACAACAATTAAACATTGGTCGAAGGGTGCACTCGGAAATACGGACGGAGTAGCACAACCGATGTCAAAAATGATGAGTTAACAGCCAACACACCGAGAATGAAACCATTAGTTGTTAACCTCAAGGCAATAGGGTTGCCAGAAGTATTGGAATCACACATCCGAGTCCACTTGTCGGTATTCCGGTTTGAAACAACACGGGACCAAGAAATGAATGGTGATGGCGAGAAGTATTACTATATCAAGAATTCTTAAGACGTGTGCAAGTTTCATGACATTCTTGACATATCAGATAGTAATACTCCAAGGTAGAAGATAACATCAGCTGAATTAGCAAGGAACTCAAAGGACAACACAAAACATGATCAAGTTTGTGTTGGAGGGAAGGCAAAAAAGGTTGTTGATGAAAACACAAATCATCGAGGGGCAAGGATGGTATTTCTCATCATGCATTCGATTGATACAGCATAAGAGCTCGGGATGTTGATGATGAGCACGACAAATTTGTCGAGAAGCTTCACGAAGATGTAATCGTTCAGCGACGACACCAAGCAAGGGAATGATGAAGCAAGAGGTTGCCGGAATCACACATAAGACTGCTAGCTTAGAATTGAGATTGCCTTAAAGGACAACCAACATGATGTGGAAAGCTCGATGCAAGCTTAACACACAGTTGGACTTGTGTTCCAGGGATGAAGGGTATAGATAGTATGCTCGAGCTCCAACATGATGATGATGTAGCTTAGCAGCTTGGAATGACATGATCGAGTACAAACTCATACACAAAGAAGACTACTAAGAGTTGTTGAATCGTAATGTGTACTCGATTCAGTTATCGACGTGCTCGCATGTCCAACAACTCAAACACGTGGAAAACTGGAATTAATAAAAATATCATAATTTATGAGGAGCTCACAAGACGTTATATAGCTCCATGATATCCTCGAGCTATAAGGAATAATACTCGGAGATAGATCAACATTAAGGCTTGGAATGGTGTATTGATCTGAAGAAGACAAGTACTTTAACTCGTGTGAGAATGAAATCAAGGTAGGGCAGCATGGTTGGAACCACGATTGTGAAGGACAAGAGCACAGATACCGGAGTAATACCATAGAATGAATGATTATTGATACGAGAAGTTTCTATGATAGGATCAACGTCGTTTCCATTGGCATGAACACAAAGTTCAAGGTCGACTCCCACTTCATCAGTGCATCACCTGCCATTTACTCCTCGCCTTTGACGAGGTTGTAGCTTTGAAAGAATGTCCGAAAAAACACGAGAAGAGCAAGACTCGTGAAAATTCTTCGGATCATATTGTTTTAGGAAGGCATAGGTTCAACCCATCACGGCATCTTAGGAGCATATACCGCAAACTTCAAGAGTAATTAACACATGCTTGACAACAGAGCATGACCGAGAAAAGCATAGGATACAGTTTATCAGAGCGAGAAGACACAATTTACCAATAGCATTCAGCATGAAGGGAAAAATATCACAAGAATTTTTTGAATGTAAAGGATGCAGTCGGATAATAACCCAGCAATGGGTCTGGCAATCCACAAAGGACATGATGTGAGTATCGGTACTCAATCAGAGGGAGATAGGATGTAATGCATCGGATTATATAACATCTGAAAAATACTGATACTTAATTACCAAAGGAATTAGGATTTCCAGGTTGGTGTATCATAATCAGATGCTCCGATCAAATACAAGTAAGATGAATGGGTTTAGATGGGCAATCAATCAAGGTTGATTTGTCGAGATCCAACTGTGTCTGAAAGGACGTCTGAGCCGAAAGATAATTTATGAGTATCAACAGATGATTGTGTGCATCGACAAAAAGGTAGAATCAATAAGATCATAGGAAAATCACATAGGATTTTAATGAATGCTGCTAGACATATGGATTTAACCATAACACAAGAAGGTGAGAAAGGTCAAAAGCAATAGATTACTAGGGATTCTGAAAGATCGAATAGTAACTCGAAGAACTTTCGAAACCCATGACAACTGATGACGGACGAATCCCCGATAAGATATTGCATCTCGTAAAACAAGAGCAATTGGAGAAGAAAGTATGAGCGACATTTGTATGTAGTCATCCATAGTGGTTGACGGAGGAAGGGGAAATCGCAAGAGCGATGGGCACAACCTCTTGAGAGAAACATCGGAGAGTATCATCGGGGTCTTCTGATGGGTCAAGCCATCGTCTGGGATGAGGGGCTCTCCGGGAGGAATTAGTTACGAGAACCTAGAGTTATAGTTAGCAAAATCTTTATCCCAAAAAGTAGATAGAGTAGAGCCCAGAGTATAGGAAAGGAGTAAAAGATGCTAATACCACCGAATTGAGATGTGGGCCCGTAACCCACAACATCAGTGTTAGTAAAGTTTATCAAACACTAGACTCAACTTCGGCCAAGGAGTTGGGAAGGGGGCTACCTTCAAGCAGTCGGCTCTGATACCAACTTGTGACGCCCTCGATTTAATCATACGCTAATCATACACGCAAATGCGTACGATCAAACTCAAGGACTCACAGGAAGATATCACAACACAACTCTAGACACAAATAAAACAATACAAGCTTCATATTACAAGCCAGGGCCTCGAGGGCTAGAATACAGAAGCTCGATAAACACACGAGGAAGTGGAAGCAACAATATCTGAGTACAAATATAAAACATGGGGTGCCTTAGAGAAGGCTAGCACAAAAGAAACACGATCGAATGAGGCGAGGCCTCCTGCCTGGGAACCTCCTTACTACTCCTATCTTCGGCGGCCTCCATGAAGAAGACACCATCGGGGCGGCAGGCGTCGGCAGGAAACTCCATCTCCTGGGCTCCATCATCTGGTCGCAGCAACGGATCAAAGGAACAAAGGGGGAGCAAAGCAACGGTGAGTACTCATCCAAAGAACTCGCAAGACTTATATCATAACTATGCTAAGTATGCAACATTATCAAAGGAGGGGGGGTGGTTATATGTGGACTGACTGCAACAATGCGAGAATAGAGAAGGCCTAGTCCTATCGAAGACTAGCATCTTCAGGGTCTTGCAGCAATAGCCGAGAGTAGAACATGTGTAGCACAACTAATAGTCCTATTGTTGCAGCAATATTAATATGAGGTCACGCCCACAGATCCTCCCTCGACTCCCTGCGAGGAATCAATCCCAGGGCAACAATTCTAGATAAGTAACAATTGTAGTTGTATAAGATGAGGGCACAACTCCAAGTCGTCCTGTAACCGTGGACACGACTATTTGAATAGTTAATTTTCATCCCTACAGGGGTGCACCACATTTCCCGTCACGCTCGATAACACTCTGGCCGGATGCTACGGCAACAAAAGTCCTTCCCCGACAATGCCAGGAATTCTTCTTGCTACTTCTCTTGTTTGCGTTGGTTTTTCCATTGAAGAGGAAAGGGTGATTCACAGGAGCAGTAAGTATTTCCCTCAGTTTGAGAACCAAGGTATCAATCTAGTAGGAGAATCTCGTCAAGTCCAGAGTACCTGCGCAAACACAAAAGAGCTTGCACCCAACGCTATAAAGGGGTTGTCAATCCCTTCAAGATTGATTGCAAAGTGAGATCTGAAGGCGGAAAGTGCAATGAAGAAAAAGTGTAAGGCTGAAAATATGGTGTGGAGTAGACCCGGGGGCCATAGTGTTCACAAGAGGCTTCTCTCAAAATAGCAAATATCACGGTGGGTGAACAAATTACTGTCGAGCAATTGATAGAACCGCGCAAAGTCATGACGATATCTAAGGCAATGATCATACATATAGGCATCACGGCCGAGACAAGTAGACCGATACTTTCTGCATCTACTACTATTACTCCACACATCGACCGCTATCCAGCATGCATCTAGTGTATTGAGTTCATGACGAACAGACTAACGCCTTAAGCAAGATGACATGATGTAGAGGGATAATCTCAAACCAATGATGAAAACCCCATCTTTTTACCCTTGATGGCAACAGCATGAAGCATGCCTCGCTACCCCTTCTGTCACTAGGTGAGGTCACCGCACGGTATAAACCCAAAACCAAGCACTTCTCGCATTACAAGAATCAGAGATCTAGTTGGCCAAACAAAACCCACAACTCGAAGAGAATTACAAGGATATGAAATCATGCATAAGAGAGTTCAGAAGAAACTCAACTAAGATTCATAGATAATCTGATAATAAATACACAATTCATCACATCTTGACAAACACACCGCAAAACAAGATTACATCGGATAGATCTCCATGAAGATCATGGAGAACTTCGTATTGAAGATCCAAGAGAGAGAAGAAGCCATCTAGTTACTAGCTATGGACCCATAGGTCTATGGTGAACTACTCACGCATCATCGGAGAGGTCATGGTGTTGATGAAGAAGCCCTCCATATCCGAATCTCCCCTCCGGCAGGGCACCAGAACATGCCCCAGATGGGATCTTGCGGAGACAGAAGCTTGCGGCGGCGGAAAAGTACTTTCGATGATCTCCTGACTTATTATGGGATTTTAGGGAATATATAGGCGCAAAACCTAGGGCAGAGGTGGCCCAGGGAGCCCACAAGCCAGGGGGCGCCCCCTGGCCGCGCCATGAGGGCTTGTGGGGTCCCTGCAGGCCCCCTGCCCTGATTCTCCGCCTTCCCAATCTTTTTCTGTTTCGGAAAAATTCTTTTTGGCAATTTCATTCCGTTTGGACTCCGTTCAAAATCCTCCTCTTAAAGGGGTCAAAAACATGGAAAAACAAGAAATGGCACTTGGCACTGAGTTAATAAGTTAGTCCCAAAAAATATATAAAAGGCATGCAAAACATCCAAAGTTTGACAAGATAATAGCATGAAACCATCAAAAATTACAGATATGTTGGAGACGTATCAAGCATCCACAAGCTTAACTCCTGCTCATCCTCGAGTAGGGAAGTGATAAAGACTGAATGTTTGATGTGGAATGCTACCTAGCATAGTTGTCCTTTGCAACTTCTTTCACGTGACATGAATGTTCAGATCCGTAAGATTCAAAACAATAGTTTTCTATTGACATGAAAACAATAATACTTCAAGCAAACTGGCAAGGTAATCATGAACTTTCGAAATAACAAGGCCTAGGAAAGTTATCCCTACAAAATCATATAGTCTGGCTATGCTCCATCATCCTCACACTACTAATGTAAATCATGCACAACCCCGGTATTTGCCAAGTAATTGTTTTCGCACTCTTACTTTCTCAAACCTTTTATAACTATTACGCAATACATGAGCGTGAGCCATGGATATAACACTATAGGTGGAACAGAGTGTGGTGGTGGTTGTGAGACAAAAAGGAGGAGATGGTCACACTGACTCGGCGTATCAAAGGGCTATGGAGATTCCCATTAATAGATATCAATGTGAATGAGTAGGGATTGCCATACAAGGGATGCACTAGAGTTATAAGTATGTGAAAGCTCAAAAGGAAAACTAGTGGGTATGCATCCAACTTGCTTGCTCACGAAGACTTAGGGCAGTTTTGAGGAAGCCCATCATTGGAATATACAAGCCAAGTTATATAATGAAGATTCCCACTAACATATGGTAGTGACAAAGCAAGAAGCTCTCAATCATGAAGAACATGGTGCTATTATGAAGCACAAGTGTGGAATAAGATAGTAGCATTGTCCCTTCTCTCTTTTTCTCTCTCTTTTTTTTGGGCTCTTAGGCCTCTTTTTTTCTCTTTTCTCTTTTTTTGGGGGCTCTTTGGCCTCTTTTTTTTCCTCACATGGGACAATGCTCTAATAATGATGGTCATCACACTTTTATTTACTCACAGCTCAAAGCTTAGAACAATGATGACTCTATAGGAAATGCCTCAGGCTGTGTACCGGGATGTGCAACGATCTAGCTTGGCATATGACGTCGAAACATCTCGCTAGCTATCTTACGATCATGTAATGGCAATATGAGAGTGACGGCAGAAGTCATGAGACGGAACGGTGGGAGTTGCATGAAAATATATCTCGGAATGGCTATGAAAATGCCATAGTAGGTAGGTATGGTGGCTGTCTTGAGGAAGGCATATGGTGGTTTGTGAACCGGCGAAAGTTGCGCGGCACTAGAGAGGCTAGCAATGGTGGATGGTGAAAGTGCATCTATACCATGGACTCACATTAGTCATGAAGAACTCAGATACTTGTTGCGAATGTTTTTATTAGTAATCGAAACAAAGTGCTAAACGCATACTCCTAGGGGAAGGGTTGGTAGGTGTTAACCATCGCGCGATTCCGACCTCAACACAAAGGATGACAATCAATAGATCAATTATGCTCCGACTTCCTAACATAGCGGTTCACCATACGTGCATGCTACGGGAATCACTAACTTCAACACAAGTATTTCTAGATTCACAACACCCTACTAACATAACTCTTAATATTACCAAATCCACATCTCAAAACTAATTGAGAGGAATCAAGACTTCTCTTTCTACTCAATGCACATTAAGATGGAGCTTTTGTATCATCTTTGGGTACCTATCACCTTTGGGACTACTTTTGTCGCATAAGCCAACTACCAAGTCACGCACCGCCATGCTCTAAAAGATATAAGTGAAGCACATAGAGCAAAATTATCTAGATCAAAAGATATAAGTGAAGCACTATGAGCATTCTAGCAAAATCACGATGAGTGCATGTCTCTCTCTCTCTCAAAAAGGTGTGCAGCAAGGATGATTCTGACACAACAAAAAGAAAAGACTCCTATGATACAATACGCTCCAAGAAAAACACATATCATGTGGTGAATAAAAATATAGCTCCAAGTAATATTACCAATGGATTGGAGACGAAAGAGGGGATGCCTTCTCGGGGCATCCCCAAGCTTAGGCTTTTTGGTGTCCTTGAATTTGGCTTGGGATGCCTTGGGCATCCCCAAGCTTGAGCTCTTTCCACTCCTTATCTCTTTGTCCATGAGAACATCACCCAAAACTTGAAAACTTCACAACACAAAACTTAAACAGAAACTCGTGATAACATTAGCACAAGAAAACAAAGTACCACCTCTTTTGGTACTGTATTCTCACTTTTCCATGGCTACTATCCCCCGATACTAACCATAGTTTCATCAAAACAAGCAACCAACTCAAAAAAATAGAATCTGTAAAAATAGACCAGTCTGTAGCAATCTGTACACTTCGTATACTTGTGGTACCTAAAAACTTTTGAACAATTACGACTGCATGGGCAAAAGTCATATCAACCAGCAGCAAAAAAATCAACTCAAAATCTATTTCTGAATAAAAATGAAAAATCATCTCGTGAGCGAAAAGTTTCTGTCTTTTTCCAGCAGGATCAAACAACCATCACCAGGACTAGTCATAAAGGTTTTGCTTGGCTCAAACACAAAAAAGAAACACAAAAAACACAATCACAACAGAATTATGATGGTGTGGACGCAACAAAACACAAATAAAAAGATAAATTCATTGGGTTGCCTCCCAACAAGCGCTATTGTTTAACGCCCTTAGCTAGGCATAAAAGCGATAGAATCACGTATCGTCGTCTTTGTTGCTCAAACCATAAGTGGCGTGATCACTTATCATCTTAAGGTTTTCATATTTCTTGCTAGATGATTCACCACTATTTTTTGGACCAAAAACAGACTTGGTGACCTTATTGTGGGCAAAGTTTGGAGTATTCTGCACAGCGGCAAAAGCAGAACCCAAGTTGGTTATAACGTCCTCTAGTTTGCCAATCCTAGCGGAATCATGACCTAGCTTTTCGTTAACTGTGGGTTCCTTCTCCTTTAATTTTTTCAAAACCATTCCCACTTTGGATCCGTACTGAGTGATTTGATTGTGGATCATTTTATCCAAATTCACAATGAGTTAGATCGTAGCAACTTTATTTCAATCACGTCCAGCCTACGCATCACATGTTCCAAAGTTAAGGTAGTTCCATTAACAATGAGTAGGGGTGAGCCTACCAAATTTATTACAGCTCCGTAAGAATCAACGGTATGGCTACCCAAGAAATTTCCACCTACGATGGTGTCAAGAATATACCTATTCCAAGGAGAAACACCCACATAAAAACTGCGAAGCAGGACGGTAGTGGACTGCTTATGAGTAGATCTACTCTGAGCATTGCAAATCCTATACCAAGCGTCCTTTAAGTTTTCTTCCTCAATTTCTTTGAAATTGAGAACTTCGCTCTCGGGAGTATCGTTCAAAGTGGTGGATCTAGCCATGAGGACAGCAAGACTATCCCACACAGACGAACAGAAAGCAAGCGAGAGAAAAAGGGCGAAGGAAAAGGCAAACGGAAAAGGCAAATTGTGAAGTGGGGGAGAGGAAAACGAGAGGCAACTGGCAAACAAAGTAAATGCAAGAGATGAGTTTGCGACACCTACTTGGATGAGTTCTTGCCTTGATCCTCCCCGGCAACGGTGCCAGAAATTCTTCTGCTACGGCAACAAAAGTCCTTCCCCAGCAATGCCAGGAATTCTTCTTGCTACTTCTCTTGCTTGCGTCGGTTTTTCCCTTGAAGAGGAAAGGGTGATGCAGCACAGGAGCAGTAAGTATTTCCCTTAGTTTGAGAACCAAGGTATCAATCTAGTAGGAGAATCTCGTCAAGTCCAGAGTACCAGTGCAAACACAAAAGAGCTTGCACCCAACGCTATAAAGGGGTTGTCAATCCCTTCAAGATTGATTGCAAAGTGATATCTGAAGGCGGAAAGTGCAACGAAGAAAAAGTGTAAGGCTGAAAATATGGTGTGGAGTAGACCCGGGGGGCATAGTGTTCACTAGAGGCTTCTCTCAAAATAGCAAATATCACGTTGGGTCAACAAATTACTGTCGAGCAATTGATAGAACCGCGCGAAGTCATGACGATATCTAAGGCAATGTTTATATATAGGCATCACGTCCGAGACAAGTAGATCGATACTTTTTGCATCTACTACTATTACTCCACACATCGACCGCTATCCAGCATGCATCTAGTGTATTGAGTTCATGACGAACAGAGTAACGCCTTAAGCAAGATGACATGATGTAGAGGGATAATCTCAAACCAATGATGAAAACCCCATCTTTTTACCCTTGATGGCAACAACATGATGCGTGCCTCGCTACCCCTTCTGTCACTGGGTGAGGTCACTACACGGTATGAACCCAAAACCAAGCACTTCTCCCATTGCAAGAATCATAGATCTAGTTGGCCAAACAAAACCCACAACTCGAAGAGAATTACAAGGATATGAAATCATGCATAAGAGAGATAAAAAGAAACTCAAATAAGATTCATAGATAATCTGATCATAAATCCACAATTCATCGGATCTCGACAAACACACCGCAAAAGAAGATTACATCAGATAGATCTCCATGAAGATCATGGAGAACTTTGTATTGAAGATCCAAGAGAGAGAAGAAGCCATCTAGTTAATAGCTATGGACCCGCAGGTCTATGGTGAACTACTCACGCATCATCGGAGAGGTCATGGTGTTGATGAAGAAGCCCTCCGTATCCGAATCTCCCCTCCGGCAAGGCACCAGAACGTGCCCCAGATGGGATCTTGCAGAGACAGAAGCTTGTGGCGGCGGAAAAGTACTTTCGATGATCTCCTGATTTTTTTGGATTTTAGGGAATATATAGGCGCAAAACCTAGGGCAGAGGTGGCCGAGGGATCCCACAAGCCATGGGGGCGCGGGCCCCCCTGGCCGCGCCATGAGGGCTGGTGGGGTCCCTGCAGGCCCCGTGCCCTGATTCTCCGGCTTCCCGATCTTTTTCTGTTTCGGAAAAAATCTTTTTGGCAGTTTCATTCCGTTCGGATTCCGTTCAAAATCCTCCTTTGAAAGGGGTCAAAAACATGGAAAAACAGGAACTGGCACTTGACACTAAGTTAATAAGTTAGTCCCAAAAAATATATAAAACGCATGCAAAACATCTAAAGTTTGACAAGATAATAGCATGAAACCATCAAAAATTATAGATACGTTGGAGACGTATCACCGGACACACTTTTCTGGGTCATGCCCGGCCTCGGAATATCGACATGTCGCAGCCCCAACTCAGACTCAACAGAGAAGCCAGCCCGCCGGTCTAACTCCTAAGCACAAAGGGTTCATGGGCCCACTTCCCCTCCGCGCTCCTGCACGATGCGTGGGCGGCCGACGACAGTCCTAGCATCCCTTAATCACAAGCGCGATGCATCTCGGGACCACTCGGGCGCGCGCTGCTACATTGCTGACATCTGAAAAGCTTCGGCTAATACCGCGATGTCGAGTACCCATAATTCTTCCCGCGTAGCCGGTTAGTGCGAAAAGGTCTCCAACCAACCCAGATCAAATACCCAAATCCATTATCATTTTAATTAGGCCATCGACAGAATCTCGCAGGAATCCACCCGTCTAACAACTAATCACCAATGATCCTAGTAACATGGTCGAGTAACTGTGTGGTTGTAACATCGGGGGAATCCGAGGTATCACCCTCATTGGATTCGGAATGATGTATCCTTCAAGGTGGGCTTAGAGGAATCACCCTCGGGGGTCCACAACTTGAGGGGTTGCACGACGGAGGCATCGTCCGGAATGGTGAAAGAGGAATCACCCTCGATAACCACGACCGACTAGCTGTACTACAGAGATATCATCAGGAGTACTGAGCGAGTTGTCACCCTCGGTACCCGATAGTATCTCTGTAGTGTCATACAACTAAGGGGGTGTATGGGCTGTGTCGGGACTGGCTCGTTGAAAGGATCGATACGGTTGACTAGAGGGGGGGGGTGAATAGGCAACTACCAATTTTTAGCTTTTTTAAATAAATACGGAGTAGCAATCATAAAGGTTTGCTAACATGGCACTAGGAGGACAACCTATATGATGCTACTTAGCAACGAGTAACGAAGCACGTAGGAGATACTCTACAACACCAACAAATACAAAGTAAAGGTAAGAATAACCACAAGTGGAACCGATGAAGACGAGGATGTGTTACCGAAGTTCCTTCCCTTTGATAGGAAGTACGTCTCCGTTGGAGCGGTGTGGAGGCACAATGCTCCCTAATAAGCCACTAGGGCCACCGTATTCTCCTCACGCCCTCGCACCATGCAAGGTACCGTGATTCCACTATAGGTGCACTTGAAGGCGGCGACCGAACCTTTACAAACAAGGTTGGGGCAATCTCCACACAAAGCTTGGAGGCTCCCAACAAGACCATGGAGCTTCACCACAATGGAATGTGGCTCCGAGGTGACTTCAACCATCTAGGGTTCTGAAACACCCAAGAGTAACAAGATCCGCAAGGGATTAGTAGGGGGAATCAAATATCCTTTGGTGGAAGTGTGGATCAAGGCCTTCTCAAGCAATCCGTAGAAAATCAACAAGGTTGATTGGCTAGGGAGAGAGATCAGGCTAAAATGAGCTTGTGGAGCAACAATGGAGCTTAGAGAGGTTAAAGGTAGGCTCAAGGAAGAAGGAGATGCCTTTATATAGTAGGTGGGGCAGATCCAACCGTTACCCACCTACCACATAAATGCATGAGCGGTACTACCGCTCCTCGAGCGGTACTACCGCTCAGCTCCTTACCAACCACGGTAGTACCGGGGGGTACTACCGTGCCACCCCCTCCGTGGGAAAGTATGCGAGAAAAGGCCCGTCGGTGCGGTAGTAAAATAATACTACCGCACTGAGGGCGGTAGTACCGCCGTTGGAGCGGTAGTAAAAAACTACTACCGTTCTTCAGGCGGTAGTACCGCTGCTGGAGCGGTAGTAAAAGTTTACTACCGCACCTCGGATGGTAGTATCGCTCCTAGAGCGGTAGTAAAAATTTACTACCGCTCTGAGAGCGGTACTACCGCTTAGCCTTTTTCACATAGGCAAGGAAACACAATGGTGCTCCATTGAAGCTAAAATATGGGTGGGTGCAAGAGGTGTGTGCGTGAGGATTCCACCCAAACCTTTCCAACGCGGACCCCCTCTTGGTAAGAAGACTTTCCTATGACTCAAACTAGGAAGAGAAATGTAGAAGAAAATCCGTCTTCGAGATCCTCCGAGGGGCGTCGAGTCATCTTGTGCCTAGAGGAGAATATTCTAAAATGTTCAGGACACAAGATTAGTCCGCACAACAATTGTCATCAATCACTAAAACCACTTAGGAGAAATATGCCCTAACAATCTCCCCCTTTTTGGTGGATTGATGACAATGTTGGATTTGCACAAAAAAATAGAGATAGGCATATGTAAACTTCAAAGATATCACAAGGGGGCTAATTTCCTCTGGGTATGTGCATGCCAACAACTAACCACAGAGAGAACACTCCCCCTAGATTATATACACTAAGCCATACTTACTACATACGTACGAGAGATGAAGAACATTGAAGCATGGAAAAGCATGTGAGCAAAGGAATACTGGCACATGATACTATGTCTCACAGGTTAATAATAAAATGATAAAACTGATAATACTGAGACAGAAGATAATCAAGATAAAACATATATCTCACATGAAGATAGGATCTCATGACTCAATCTCAACCATAAAGCAAAAGTAGAGAACGAAAGCAACAAAGTTTTATCAAACCAATAGACCAGAAAAACTAGAGAACGAGCAAATCCTACACTCTCTCCCCCTTTGGCATCGAAACACCAAAAAGGCAGAGAGGAGCCCTAACACCCAGGTGGTAGAAACATCAGTCGGTGTCCTCCTCATCACGATACTCCTCATCTGAGCCATCGTTAGTGTCCTCCTCCTCCTCAGATGCAGCCCACTGAAGTCGATGCTTCTCCATCTATTCCGCCTCGGGGGTCATCTCACTCTCAGAACCGCTGGAGAAGGGTATGTTAAGCTTCCTCATGATCAACTTGTCGCGCTAGCGACTCTCCTTCTGAGCTACATGTGTGCTGTACTAGCCCTTGGCTTGCATACAGAACAGGGTCTTCATCCTGTCAGTGACCGTGTGGCCCAAGACGGTTCCGCAGATGTGTGGGAACCCTCACCCTGTTGAGGAGCCTCTAGAGGGGCCTCATCCTCAGCGCCTGGCAGATCGTCATCAGAATCCCTTGGGGCAGCCTGACGAGAGGAGGTGTTGGCCCATTTGTCTTGCTGGCGCAGCTTGATGGGCTCATGCCGGACCCAATTAGGAGCAACAAACTCAGCCCCGGGGAAGGTCTTGGTCCAAGTGGCCTTGATAAAGTAGAATAGGTAGGGATCGTAGATTGGGACCTTACGGTTAATGACTGCAGAGTAGAGTTCAGTCCACATGACATGAGAAACATCAAGGGGCTGACACTGACGATTCTTCGCTTTCTGACACATGAGAACCATGTCTACCAGGTAAGAGTGCACCTGGTCCTTGTTGCCAACCCTGGTAAACAGCGTGTTGCGAAAAATCCGGTGCATCACATCCAAGAAAGGGTTCATGACATAGGATACCTCGCCAATGGGGGTTTGCTTCACAGAGAGGTAGGGGAGCAGCTTCTCCTTTGGAGCGCCTTGAGCCTTGGCATGGGGGCGCAAGCCAACAACAGTAGTCAGGCCCTCACCCCTGACCTGAAGAAGATCCATGAAGTCTTTCCAGGTAGCAATCAGCTGCATTCCATTTGTCATCCAAGTCATAGTACGAGCGTCATCATGGTGAAAGTGCAGTGTAGAAAAGAAGTGAGATACAATGGAAATATCAAAATCCTGGTGAAATGAGATGAGATCCACAATCTGAAGTTTCTCCACCATAGCAATGGCCTCCCCAAAATAAGACATGTCCTTCCTAAAATGTTCAAGATCTATCCACTGCACCAGGACATAGAGGTTCTTCTTTCATCTGAGAACGTCTTCATAGATTAGGAATTGATCGCGAGTCCAAAACTGTTCACCGCCAGGGAAATCCTCCCTATTGTTGGCATATGGGTTGAGCTTGCGACGGTGTTGGAACTCGACAAGCGGCATAGTGTTCCAGTTGACTGAGGGCTTCTTTGGAGCAGGCTTCTTGAACGAGCGCTTGGGGGCATTGGAGCCTTCAGACGGATCAGAGGAAGGTCGCTTGGAGCTGGCAGTGCGAGACGGGTTGGAACGATGGGAACCACCACTTGGGACACGCAAACAACACACAAAACACGAAAGAAGGGAGAAACAAGTCAAGGCAATGAACAAGAAAGACCAAAAACGCCATAAAACACAATAGATCAGTGTGTGTGCACAAAGGGGAGTGGTAGTACCGCAGGTGGAGCGGTAGTAAAATTTTACTACCGCTCTGGGAGCGGTAGTACAGCTTCTGGAGCGGTAGTAAAATTTTACTACCGCTCTACAAGCGGTAGTACCGCTCCTCGAGCGGTAGTACCGTGCCACGAGGGGCGGTAGTACCGCACGAGACGGCCTAATCACAGATCTAAGCAAATTTGACAGGGAAAAACTTGTGGAGTAGATTGAAAACCGTAGATCTGGATCCTATGCAGGCCTAGGCACACACACCACCTATGCAAGGAATCATATTACCCAAAAAGCTGCCACTAAATCCCAATCACGATGCCATGAGACCATATGCCCTAACCCTAGATTGAATCAACAAACAAAGCATAAGATTGCATATGAGGGGCAGTACCGGTGTCCATGGCGCATGGGGAAGAGTCCCACTGGTTGGAATCGGAGGACGATGGCCGGATAGGGAGATCCGGCAATGCCTTAGGGCAGTTTTTGAGGAGAGGAGAGAGAGAGACAGGGAAGAAATCGCGGCAGAGGGGAAAGAGAAAGGCCTCCCGGCCCTTTAAATAGTCCCCTGGGTGAGGCGGTGCGGTAGTACCGCTCTACATGCGGTAGTACCGTGCCCACAGCGGTAGTAAAAAATTAGTACCTTGCTGGGGGCGGTAGTACCGCATGGTGAGCGGTAGTACCGGTCCCCCAGCGGTAGTAAAATTTTACTACCGTGCTAGGGGCGGTAGTACCGTGCTTGAAGTCACAAAATGGCCACAACAATAGCTCTCTACTCCTTAGGTGGTGGAAAGACTTGATCAAGCCAAGAGAAGACAAAACACGGAAGCAAGAAAGACACACCGAAAGAAAGAGAAACAACACAGAGACTCCAGGGGAGAGGGCCTATGTTTGAGACAAATGGTATGACACCGCGAAGAATTGTCCTTAGGTTCATGACCATATCTCGTCTTTGAAGCCCAAGTGCCATTTGGTGATGGCCAAAGTGAAAGACTTGATCGATTTATGCATAATGGGGCGAGGGAAAGTTCATTGAGAGAACAACACTCCCCCTATGTCCATGCCTACATCTAGAGCAAGATATAATGTAGAGTGAGGTGCAAAGTGCCTAGTTTCAATCCACATTACTTGAATCAATGATATTTAGCTCATGCCTTAACTCCCGGAACCTTGCTTCATCTAGGGGCTTAGTGAAAATATCTGCAAGTTGCTCTTCAGTGTTGATGAAGGGAATCTCAATATCACCTAGCTTGATATGTTCACGAATGAAGTTATGGCGAATATCAATGTGCTTGGTCTTGCTGTGTTGAACCGGATTGAGAGAAATCTTGATAGCACTTTGATTGTCACATAGGAGAGGAACTTTGTCACAAGTGACACCGTAGTCCTTTAAAGTTTGCCTCATCCATAGCAACTGGGCACAACAATTTGCAGCTGCTACATACTCAGCTTCGGTGAGGATAGTGATACACAATTCTGCTTCTTTGAAGACCAACTTACCAGTGAACGACCAAGGAATTTGCTTCCACCAGAGGTTGACTTCCTCTCCACACAGTCTCCTGCCCAATCTGAGTCAGAATAGCCCACTAGGTTAAAGTTTGCTCCTTTGGGATACCAAAGACCAAAGTTTGGGGTATGAGCCAAATATCGAAAGATTCGTTTGACAGCCATGTAATGACTTTCCTTTGGTGCGGATTGAAACCATGCACAAATCCCTACACTCAACATGATATCTGGTCTAGATGCACAAAGATAAAGGAGGGATCCAATCATGGACTGATATACCTTTTGATCCACTGCTTTACCATTGGGATCACTGTCAAGCTTGCATCGAGTTGGCATGGGAAACTTGACCGGCTTGACATCCTCTAGCTCAAACCTCTTGAGCATGTCTTGAGTGTACTTGGCTTGTTTAATGAATGTCCCTTCTAAGACTTGTTTGATCTCGAACCCGAGGAAGAACTTCAACTCACCCATCATAGACATCTAAAATTTCTCGGTCATCAGTGCAGCAAATTCTTCATTGAAAGATTCGTTAGGAGAACCAAAATGATGTCATCAACATATAGTTGGCATATGAACAAATACCCTTTGACCCTCTTAGTAAAAAGAGTGGGATCAATCTTCCCAATTTCAAATCCAAGATCTTGTAACAACTCAGTAAGATACTCATACCACGCACGTGGGGCTTGTTTAAGGCTATAGAGTGCCTTATTAAGTTTGTACACATGATTGGGGAGCTTGGGATGTTCGAACCCTGAGGGTTGTTTGACATATACCAACTCATTTAAAGGACCATTAAGAAAGGCACTTTTCACATCCATTTGTTGTAATTTGAAATTATGATGAGAAGCAAATGCAAGCATCATCTGAATAGATTCTAAACGAGCAACAGGGGCAAAGGTTTCACAGTAGTCGATACCCTCGACTTGGGAGTAGCCTTGAGCCACCAATCTTGCCTTGTTTCGTATCACAATCCCATTGGCATCTTGCTTGTTTTTGAAGATCCATTTGGTCCCGATGACATTATGTTCCTCCTTTGGGCTTGGCACTAAATCCCAGACTTGATTGCGCTCGAAATTGTTGAGTTCTTCATGCATGGCCATAAGCCAATCCTCATCATCGAGCGCTTCATGTACCTGTTGAGGTTCACAATACGAAACAAACGCGTGATGCTCACAATAAATCCAAATTTGTTGACGAGTGGATACTCCCTTTTTCAAACTACCAAGTACATTCTTCATAAGATGTGACTTGACTCTCAGCTTGTTCGCAATCTTGGTTGCGCGACGCTCCAAGAGTTCTTCATTGGATAACTGGGGAACATCAACTTGATTGCTTTGCGTGCCCTTGCATTTTGATCCTCCCTTGGCACCAGTACCCCTTTTAGGCGCCGCAGAAGGGAATTGAGAGACAGCATCCTGATCAACTTGATCTTCGACTTGAGCAGGTTCACTAGTTCGTCCTTGTTCTTGTGGTTGCTCTTGATCTTGATCTTGTGCTTCTATTTGGTCTGGATCATCTGGTTGCACTTGATCTTGATCTTGAGCGGGTTCGGAACCTTGGGTGAGTGCTTCTACTTCATGGGGCACGTCACCATCTTTAGGAACTTGGTCTTGATCTTGAGTTTGTTCAACTTGTTGAGGGTCTTCCCTTTATTCATCGGAAGCGTGTGGGACTTGTGAGGATGATGGCTCCACTTGAGTAGAGCATTTTCCTTCTCCTTCGGCCACAAGGGGTTCCTCAATGGGGAGTATTTGACCAATCCCCATTCTTCTTATGGCTTGGGGAGGAATTTCATCACCTACATCACAAAGACCACTTTGCTCCACTTGGGAGCCATTATTTTCATCAAACTCCACGTTACACCTCTCCTCAATGAGTCTAGTGGACTTGTTGAGGACACGGTAAGCATGAGAGTTTGTAGCATAACCAACAAAGATGCCCTCATGTGCTCTAGAATCAAATTTAGCTAAATGTGCTCCTTTCTTGAGAATGAAACACTTACACCCGAATACCCGGAAGTACTTGAGATTGGGTTTGTTTCCGGTGAGAATCTCATATGGGGTCTTGTTCAAGCCTTTGCGGATATAGAGCCGATTGGATGCATAACGTGATCTGTTGATGGCTTCGGCCCAAAAGTTATATGGAGATTTGAATTCCGCCATCATTGTTCTTGCAGCGTCCATCAGTGTCCGGTTCTTCCTTTCTGCCACACCATTTTGTTGAGGGGTATATGGTGCCGAATATTGATGTTTTATTCCCTCATCACCTAGAAACTCATCCAAGGTGTAGTTCTTGAACTCGGTGACGTTGTCACTTCTGATCATCAAAATCTTTGCTTCATGTTGACGTTGAGCTTCATTAGCAAAGTTGATAACAGTCTGTTGAGTCTCACTCTTCCTCTTGAAGAAATATACCCAAGTGTATCTTGAGTAATCATCAACAATCACCAAGCAATACATTCTGCCCCCAAGACTATCAAATGATGGGGGACCGAAGAGATCCATATGAAGGAGCTCCAGCGGTCTCTTAGTGTAAATGAGAGTCATTGGACGATGAGCAGTTTCATGGATTTTTCCTTTAATGCAGGCACTCCAAGCACGATCTCTAGCAAAACTCACATTTGTTAGTCCACAAATATGGTCCCCTTTAAGGAGACTTTGTAAAGATCTCATATTGACATGAGCTAGTGGGCGATGCCAAAGCCAGCCCACATCAACTTTAGCCATTAGACATGTCGCAGTCTTAGTGGGTCGCTTTGAAAAGTTCACCATATAGAGACCATTTTCGACATGTCCAACATAGGCTACTTTAAGAGTCTTGCTCCTTAGGAGGACCATAGTGTCAATATTAAAGAATGTGGAAAAACCCATGATTGCAAGTTGACGAACGGAAAGTAAATTGTAGGCAAGAGACTCAACAAGCATGACCTTCTCAATAGACAAATCTTGAGAGACGACCACCTTACCAAATCCCAATACCTTTGATGAGGATGCATCGGCGAATTGGACATGGGTGGGCATAGATGGAGAAGGATGCACATCCACCACTAAGTCCTTGCTTCCCGTCATATGATTTGTTGCTCCACTATCGAGCAACCATGACACACCTCCGGAAGCAAACTCCTGCAATAGATCAAGGCTTGATTTTAGGTACCCATTTTTGATTGGGTCCTTTAATGTTAGAGACAAGGGTCTTAGGAACCCAAATAGCACATTCAATGTACTCATAGTAAGAACCAATAAATCTGGCATAAACATGCCCATCACCAGCACGACATAAAACATAGGAAGGATTTAGTTTGCCGGCCGTGTTGGTAGGAATGGTTTTGCCCTTCTTGATGCTCCCATTTTCCACCTTGTTCCTGTTCACCTCCCGAGTCCCTTCGCCCTCTTTGACAATGATGTCCATGAGGGTGGGGGATCCGTTGTTCCTGTTCTTTCTTTTTCTTTTAGACTTAGATGTAAGTCCAAGCCCCTCCTTTCCTACCACACCCTTTTGATTGCTCAAAAGGTCGTTCAGGCTCTTCATGCCTTGGATGCATGACACAAGGCCCTTCTCAAGTTTATCCTTCAACTTGGCATTTTCCTCCACAAGATGTACATGCTCACAACAAGGGTTAGTTGTACAAGTATTATCAATTAAAACAAAAGGAGGACACGTAGAGATTTCCTTGGTAAGCTTTGCTTGAAGTTGATCATGAGACTCTTTCAGGGAGAAATGACTATCTTTCAAGACCTTGTGAGCCTTGTCAAGTGTGTCAAACTCCATTTTGAGTCTGTCATGGTCAACCCCAAGAGCATCCTTTTCAGACTTAAGCATACGAGTAAGAACAGTAGCATGATCTAGTTTCTTTTGCAATTTAGCGCAGTCATCGTTGTGTGACTCCTCAGGAGCCAAACGAAGAGTGCGCTTTGTTTCTAGAGCAATAGAAAGTTCAGTAATCTCATCGGCATAGTCACGACTATGACCTTGCATCTCGGAGATGGTCTCCTCATGAGACTCGATGAGGTCATTAGCCTCACCCAATTGTTCCAAAAGGGCAACAAAGCGCCTCTTGGTTTCTCCTTTGATAGTACACATAAATTTGTCAAGATCATGCTCATTAAGTTCCACAACATCACTATCATCAACACAATTCAACAATGAGGGAGCACTAGTGATGTTGGTCTTAATGCTGGGTGTTACCTGAGTGATACATTTAGTCATGAGGCACTTGGCGATGTGATTATTGTTGGGGGCGTTGAAGAGGGACACCTTCTTGGAAGAAGGAGTGGCAATGGCGACAGTCGCAGTTGCCACCATATCATCATCATCATCATCGGAGGGGTACTCTTCAAGTGCCACCATACCCTTTGGATGGGGTTTCTTTACAAAGTCGTTCTTGCTTGGGAATGACTTTGTTTTGTCCTTGCGAATGAGCTTGCCTCCGTTGTCTTCCCTCTTCTCATAAGGACATTCCGCCACGAAATGGCTCACATTACCACAGTTATAGCATGTCCTCACTCGTTGCTTGGGTTTGAACCCACTTGAGTTGTTCTTGGTGAAGTTGGGTCTTGAGTTCCTCTTGTTGCCCCAGAATTGCCTCGACGCAAGAGCCATGTGCTCGTGATAAGCATACTGAGTGTCTTCAGGGCAGCTCTCCTCTTCTTCATCCTCCTCTTCTTCTTCAGAAGCATTCTTTGCCTTCAAAGCAAGGTTAGGTGAAGCTGTCTTTGACCGAACTCGTGCAAGTGCATTGTCAGCGGTCTCGTTCATGATTGACATTGCAATGAATTCATCCAACACCTCACTGGAAGACAAGGAGTGGAAATCTGGTCGTTGGCGAATGACTAATGACATGGCTTTGTTGAAAGGCATGGTGGCCTTAAGAAACTTGCGCTTGACCCATGTGTCATCCACATCCTTGCTCCCATGATCCTTGAGAGCAACATCAATAGCAGTCACCCTCGATAGAGATCACGAGGGTCCTCATCTTCCTTCATTACAAACTCATCAGCCTTATCAAGTACCACTTCATAGTTTGACCATTGAATGCTAGAGCTTCCCTTGTATAGCACCATAATGTGCTCCCAACAGTCCTTGGCCAGAGAGAAGTGGCGCAAGTGAGGAAGATCTTCAGGCGGTACTGCGGACTGTAGAATAAACAATGCGGAGTGATTATATTGATTGTCCGCTTCTTCTCTTGGAGTGAGGTTGCTTGGGTCATGAGGATAGTAGCCTTGCTCGATGATTCTCCATAAGTTTGTTGAGCTGTGATTCAAATGAGACTTAATAGAAAACACCCAGTTAGCAAAATCACCATTAACAAGCTTAGGAGGAGGACCAACAGGATTAAGACGCGGTGTGGGAACAGGTCCTCCATAGACCATGGGAGGTGGAACTGAGGCATAGGTTCCAGTCCCATCCTTTTCGAGAGATGAGGAAGGTCGCATACCTTTAGCCGCTTCCTTAGAGGAATTGGCCTCTGAATCGGTAATGGTGGGTTTAACCACTAACACCGGTTCGGGTGGACATTTAATTCCCTCAATTAACTCTTTAAGCATGTCTTGACTTCATTCGTCAAGGACGTCTTGAGGGCGGCCATAGCCGTATTCAAGTCGTCCCTTGTGATCGAAGTCAAGTCCATGGCCTCGGGTTGCCCATGGGGAACTCCCTCTTCGCCTTCCATACTCTTCGGGTGGTGAAACCCTTAATAAAGAGTCGTGGCTCTGATACCAATTGAAAGGATCGATATGGTTGACTAGAGGGGGGTGAATAGGCAACTACCAATTTTTAGCTTTTCTAAATAAATACGGAGTAGCAATCATAAAGGTTTACTAACATGGCACTAGGAGGACAACCTATATGATGCTACTTAGCAATGAGTAACGAAGCACGTAGGAGATACTCTACAACACCAACAAATACAAAGTAAAGGTAAGAGATAACTACAAGTGGAACCGATGAAGACGGGGATGTGTTACCGAAGTTCCTTCCCTTTGATAGGAAGTGCGTCTCCGTTGGAGCGGTGTGGAGGCACAATGCTCCCCAATAAGCCACTAGGGCCACCATATTCTCCTCACGCCCTCGCACAATGCAAGGTACCGTGATTCCACTATAGGTGCTCTTGAAGGCGGGGACCGAACCTTTACAAACAAGGTTGGGGCAATCTCCACACAAAGCTTGGAGGCTCCCGAGAAGACCACGGAGCTTCACCACAATGGAATGTGGCTCTGAGGTGACCTCAACCATCTAGGGTGCTCAAACACCCAAGAGTAACAAGATTCACAAGGGATTAGTAGGGGGAATCAAATATCCTTTGGTGGAAGTGTGGATCAAGGCCTTCTCAAGCAATCCCTAGAAAATCAACAAGGTTGATCGGCTAGGGAGAGAGATTGGGCTAAAATGAGCTTGTGGAGCAACAATGGAGCTTAGAGAGGTTAAAGGTAGGCTCAAGGAAGAAGGAGATGCCTTTATATAGTAGGTGGGTAGATCTAACCGTTTCCCACCTACCACATAAATGCACGAGCGATACTACCGCTCCTCGAGCGGTACTACCGTTTCCGAGAGCGGTACTACCGCTCAGCTCATTACCAACCACGGTAATACCGGGGGGTACTACCGTGCCACCCCCTCCGTGGGGAAGTATGTGAGAAAAGGCTCGTCGGTGCGGTAGTAAAATAATACTACCGCACTGAGGGTGGTAGTACCGCCCTTGGAGCGGTAGTAAAAAACTACTACTGTTCTTCAGGCGGTAGTACCGCTCCTGGAGCGGTAGTAAAAGTTTACTACCGCACCTGGGACGGTAGTACCACTCCTGGAGCGGTAGTAAAAGTTTACTACCGCTTACCCTTTTTCACATAGGCAAGGAAACACAATGGTGCTCCATTGAAGCTAAAATATGGGTGGGTGCAAGAGGTGTGTGCGTGAGGATTCCACCCAAACCTTTCCGACGCGTACCCCCTCTTGGTAAGAAGACTTTCCTATGACTCAAACTAGGAAGAGAAATGTTGAAGAAAATCCGTCTTCGAGATCCTCCGAGGGGCGTCGAGTCATCTTGTGCCTAGAGGTGAATATTCTGAAATGCTCAGGACACAAGATTAGTCCGCACAACAATTGTCATCAATCACTAAAACCACTTAGGAGAAATATGCCCTAACACTCGTCGATCAGGGATCGAGATTTGAAAACAAAGCGGGGCAACTGGACCACGGGGTCAGAAGGGATGAGTGCTCCACCTATACTAAACAATTTAAAGGTACAATACTGAAAGTAGCAGTTCATCAAAAATAGGCTATGCATCAGATATAGGAGCTAACTATAACAGTAGCAAAATACTAATGCAAGCATGAGGGAGAAAGACATAGGCGATATAGGGATGATCAAGGGGGGTTTGCTTGCCTTGCTGCTCTGCGGCAAAAGGCTGGTCGGCAGGGTCGTAGAAGTACCCGGCGGCAGCGTCAGCCTCGGGGTCTACCGATAAGAAGAGGGGGGAGAAACAATAAATAATAGCAATGGTGCAACACAATGCATGACATGGCAAGATGCAGGCTAGACGTGAGCTAACGCAGCAACATCCGTCATAGACAGGTTGCAAGAATATCTGACGATATTTTCCGGGTCTCTGGCTACTACCGGTCGGACGGAAAATGATGGAAAAGTTCCATGTTTGCTATGCTCGGGACGCGTGACAGACGAATGGACCGTGTATTCGGGTTCGTCTCCTTCTGCTAATCAACTTTCATGTTGAAAATATATTAATCAGGCTTACAAATTAATTTATATTAATTTTTAAAGTTTTTTTAAATTATTTAGGAATTAAAAACAGATTTAATTAATTTAATTAAATGATATTATGACATCAGCATGATGTCACGCTGACATCAACAGTTGACTGGTCAACTAACCAATGGGTCCCACGTGTCATAGACACAATTTATTAACTAAGTTTAAATATTAATTAATCATATTAATTTAGTGGGGGGCCCACGTGTCATACTTTATTATGTTAATTATTTATCCTAATTAACAGATTAACTTATATATCTATTTAATTAATTAACTAATTAATTAAATGATATATCTAATTATTTATTTATTTATTATATCCTAATTTTCTAAAATAGTAATTAATGCTCAACTAATTAATTAACCCAATTAATTTATTTATTTATATTAAATATTTATAAAACTATATTATTATTATAATTGTAGGTTTTTACGAGGACCCCACCGGCCATTTGATGGGATTTGTGGGGCCAACTGTCATTGGGACAACAAGCACCCACCTACATGCACACGCATCCGTACACCCAAATTTACTCATACACATTTTTACATACATACATATTTTGCATATACATACATACGTATACATGCCTATACACATACATATACCTAAATACTCTTTTTTTGTTTTTGTTCTTTACATATACAAACGCACAAGTCACAAGGGTTATCCCCAATACTCAATTCGCAGGGGGGCGCCGAACCAAATGGAGAAGGAGGAGAGGGGGCTCACAGCTCCTGTAGGGAGGAGGCAATGGGCGTGGGGAGGGGCGACGACCGGCGACATCGGTGTAGAGGCGGATCAGGCGCGGAACAGCGCGGAGGGGCCCGACCAATAGTGGCCGAGGTGATGACCGATGACGTAGGGGTGCCGGTGATGAAGCGGCGGTGGCGTCACGGGGCGCGGGCGTCGGCCAGCGGTGGAGAGGGAGCCTCGGGGGAAGCCGGCCAGGGAGGATGGGTAGAGCGAGGTGGGAAGGCGCCGGAGGGAGGGGCCGCTGGTGCGGGGCTGATCCGGCGGCGGGGAAGCTCCTGCAGAGATGGGGGGTCGGTCGCCGGAGGTGGGGGCAGGGGCGGCGCTCGAGGGAAGGGGGGTTCCGGTCGCCGGAGGTAGAGGAGGGAGGCCGCCGTGGGGGGTCGAGACGCCGGTGGGAGGAGGGGTGGAGCTCAGCGAGTGGGAGGGGTCGGCACGGGATCTGGCCAGGGCCGGTAGGTGGGATTTGGGACGAGGCCACGAGGGGGGCGGTTGGTGGGAAACTGACGAGGGAGGGAGAGGGAGTAGCGAGCGGGCATGACATGGGGGTCGTGTGGAGGGAGTGGCGGCGGGGTGGGAACTAGGGAGCGGGGGCGGCTGCCAGCTAGGGTTAGCCCGGTGGGAGTGGGTCGGCCAGGGTGGGCCGAGGCCCAAGGGAGAGGGGGGTTGTTTCCTTTTTTTAGTTAGTATTTTACTTTATTTTAACAGTTTATGTTTTATTTATTTAGGGTCTCTAATTCATTCCTAAAAATATTCGATTCGATTTCATAAATCATTAGGGAATATTTTTAACTCACCTGACATTTTTGTTTTTGCATTCGAAAACTTTCCTCGTTTGACTTTAAATTAAATATGATAATTGCTTTTATTTTTAGTAAGTGACAACTTATTTTAGATAAACTTGATGACGTGGAAGAATTAGTGTGTGATTACTGTTGCTTAATTTTCCGGGGCGTCACACCGCGGCTAGGGGGCTTGTGACCTCCCCCGAGGTCCTTTGCCTTGGTTCTCAAGTCCCCCGCGTATCTTCTGTTATGATAAAAATCATCCGCATATTTTATTCCGTTTGGACTCCGTTTAATATTCTTCTCTGAAAAAGGTCAAAAACACGGAAAAAACAGAAACTGGCACTTGGCACTGAGTTAATAGGTTAGTCCCCCAAAAGATATAAAATAGTATATTCATGCATATAAAACATCAAAAGTTGACAAGATAATAGCATGGAACCATCAAAAATTATAGATACGTTGGAGATGTATCAGTAGTCCCCAGGATATGATATACTACTTCTGTGAGAAATATTTTCCTCCCATAAGAAACAAGCTTCCTTGCAGGATATATACAATTTGTGCAAATTTAAGAAGAGAGTCTCCGACAAGCTTGGGGGAGGCTTGTCCAGTTACTTAATGCTTTGCCTGATCACCCTCTTAAGAAAAATGAAATACTTGATATCTTTTATAATGGACTAACCGATGCTTCTAGGGACCACCTAGATAATTGTGATGGTTGTGTTTTCACGGAACGAACTGTGGAACAAGCTGAAATTCTATTGAATAATATCTTGAGCAATGATAATGCTTGGACTATTCCCGAACCACCTCCGAAGACAACTCCGAAGAAAAGAGGTATTCTATTCCTCAGTCCTGAAGATATGCAAGAAGCCAAGAAATCTATGCAAGAGAAAGGTATTAAATCTGAAGATGTTAAGAATCTACCACCTATTGAAGAAATACATTGTCTTGATAACCCAACACAAGTAGTAGAGGTAAATTCTCTTCGTAGATTCAATGAGAGTGATATTCCTTATGATAAATCTGCTAGCTTATGTTTAGATGAATTTGATAACTTTGTTGCCAAACAACAAAGTTTTAATGATTATGTTAGCAGACAACTGAAACAAAATGCTCGTATGATTAATCATATAAGTGCTTGTGTGGATAGAAATGTTAATGATCTTAAGCTTATTGGTAAACATGCTGCTATGGTCACTACTCAAGTAGAACAAGTACTTAAGGCTCAAAATGACTTGCTTAATGAATTGAATGATAATTTTGTTAGAGTAGTTACTAGAGGTGGTAGAATGACTCAGGAACCTTTGTATCTTGAGGGCGATCCTAAGAGAATTGAACAATATTCTCAAGGAGGTAATACTGATGCACCTAGTCATCCTGGTAATAGGAAGAAAAAGAAAGATGATAGGAACTTGCATGCTAGTAAACCTGTTGTTGTTACACCTGAGAATCCAAATGATGTCTCTATATCTGATGCCGAAACACAATCTGGTGATGAACATGAGCCTAGTGATAATATTGATAATGGTGTTCATGTTGATGCTCAACCTAATAATGATGATGATGTGGAGATTGAACCTGCTGTTGATCTTGATAACCCACAACCTAAGAACAAGAGATATGATAAGAATTATTTTATTGCTAGGAAGCATGGTAAAGAAAGAGAATCATGGGTTCAGAAACCCATGCCCTTTCCTCCCAAACCATCCAAGAAAAAGGATGATGAGGATTTTGAGCCCTTTGTTGAAATGATTAGACCTATATTTTTGCAAATGCGTTTGACTGATATGCTTAAAATGTCTCCTTATGCTAAGTACATGAAATATATTGTGACAAATAAAAGAAAGATACCTAATGTTGAGATTTCCACCATGCTTGCTAATTACACTTTTAAGGGTGGGACTCGTAAGAAACTAGGTGATCCCGGAGTGCCCACTATACCTTGTTCCATTAAAGGAAATTATGTTAGAACTGCTTTATGTGGTCTTGGAGCCGGTGTTAGTGTTATGCCTCTCTCTTTATATCGTAGACTTGAATTGAAGAAGTTGACACCTATTGAAATTTATTTGCAAATGGCCGACAAATCAACTGCTTTACATATCGGCATTTGGGAGGATGTGCATGTTGTGGTTGCGAACGTTACTACCATAACGGACTTTGTTATTCTTGATATTCCCGAGGATGATGGCATGGCGGTCATCCTTGGAAGACCCTTTTTAAACACTGCAGGGGCTATTATTGATTGTAACAAAGGCAATGTCACTTTCCATGTTAATGGTAATGAACACACGGTGCACTTTCCGAAGAAGCAATATCGAGTTCATTGCATTAATGCTATTGAAAAATCTTCATCAATTATTATTGGAAGCTTTGAATTCCCTATACCTACTGTCAAGATGAAATATGATATACTTGTTATTGGGGATATGCACATCCCCGTTGAGGTAACCTAGTGATTATTCGAAAATCTCCGGTTTATGTGATTAGAAAAAAAGTTTGTCAAGGAGACTTGATCAACCTTATTGACGTATTTCTTTTGATGACCATGAGATGGATGAATCTAGAAGTCACGACCTTCCGTTCCCAACTTTTACTTTGTGTTATTTAGTAGAAAAATAATAAATATAGCATTATTTTCCTGTTTTCCTCATTATCCGTTCAATAAAAAAATGACCGGAAAATAAAAGTTCTCCAAATGCCCTGAAATTCAAGTATGATTTTTTCTGGAATATTTAAGAATTTCTAAGATAGATAACTAGTGAGGGGGATGCACCAGTGGGCCACGAGCCGAGGAAGCGCGCCCACCCCCCTGGGCGCGCCTCGCACGCTCGTGGGTCCCACGTGGCCCCCCTTCTCCTATTCCAGCACCCATCTCCTTCGTCTACCTCCATAAAAAATCATTCCACGGCTCAAACCCGTGTTCTTGCTCATTTTGCTGCATTTTTCAATCTCCTTGTGCAAAACCCCATTCACCAAACTGTTTTGGGGAATTGTTCCTTGGTATGTGACCCCTCCATTGGTCCAATTAGTTTTTACTCTAGTGTTTTATACATTGCATATTATTTCTGCCTTGGTGACCCTATTCTTGAGCTTTGCATGTTAATTTTAGTTGGTCCCAGGTAGTTTTGATGCATGATATGGCCTCTAGGCACTTGTAGGAGTAGTTGCTATGAGTTTGGTTAAGCTTTGTTCACTTTTATTTTGAGTCACTAAAAAATTTCAGAAATTTTCAGAGAAAGAAAAAGAAAAAGATGAGGAGGTTTCTAAGAGGCTCTTCGAGTCGTGACCCCAAAGAAGATGAAAATGAGAAGAAACCCAAGTATCCGGTCCCCCGAGTTGCAGAAGTTCGAGAATGCGAGTGGCCAAGCGATGCGTTCTTACACGGCGCCGGTATTTATGAGGATTTTTATTACTTGGTGGAGAACGCAGGCCTTACTGCATTTGTCGAAGATAAGTGTCCACAATACCTCCTCCCCACTAATACTTTTGTGCAAAGCTTTAATTTTTATCCGAGGAAGAGTCCTCCTATGGATGAGTTCAAGTTATATGATATCCCCCCAGCGCATGTCACTTCAGGATTTCTACAATGTTTGCAAGTTACCTTATGTTGGGGATATTCATGAACCTCGTCCATGGGACTTGGAGGCTTTAATTGATACTATTGCCATAGGAGAGGAGAGAGGGGTGTCTGGCGCTAGAGTTGCTAGTGTACATTTTCCCGTGCTTCGGTATTTCTCATTATTAGTGGGAAAATGTTTGATTGGTCGTGGGAAAGCTGGGGCGCTTAGCCTTCACTTGTACTAAGCGGGAATACTGCTTGTGCATCCACTTCCATAAACCCAAAGTTGTTCCATATGAGTCCACCATACCTACCTATATGCGGTATCTACCTGTCGTTCCAAGTAAATTTGCATGTGCTACTCTCTAAATCTTCAAATAATAATCTGTTTTGTATGCCCGAATCGCTCATGTGGTGACAAGGGGCGGTCAGTATCTTCCATGCTAGGCGTGTTATCCTCGATACGTATTTATTCACTATCACTCATGAGAAAGGAGCCGGTAATCAGAATGCCCAGTTCCATGCTCAAATCAAATCAAAAATATAATTTCAACCAAAACTCCCCCTGGATTGTTGTTGGTATGGACGACACCCGAGGATTCGGCTAGTCGTGGAGTGTGATTGATCGGTGGTGGGGGAGTCAAAACTTTACTATTCTGTTTGGGAACCATCTATAATATGTGTAGCATGGAAGATGGTGAAAACTCTTGGTCATCGCGTTGACAATGAAAGCATGCCACCCAAAATTATTTATCTCTGTTTTAAAAAGCTTGAGCTCTGGCACCTCTGCAAATCAATGCTTCCCTCTACGAAGGGCCTATCTATTTCCGTTTCCGTTGACTCATCCTCTTATTATTAAAAAGCACCAGTTAGAGAGTGCCTCCGTGATTTATATGCTTTGCTATTAAGTTATATTGAGTATGACCATGACTGGATCTTCTTTGCCATGAATTACAATTTCCAGTCGGCCTTTGGTCTTTGAAGGTGCTCTGCATTTATGTTTTGCGGTCTCAGAAAGGGCTAGTGAGATACCATTTATTCATATTGTATCATGATTATTTTGATTGAAGTGTTGACGTGTGAAACTTATTATTATTGCTCGCTAGTTAATTACGCCATTGATATGAGTATACCATGAGACCTAAGTGTCATTGCTTATGTGGTTAGCTTATGATCTTGCTGAAAAACTGAATATGAGTTAGACATAATTACAACAACAAGATCAAACACAGTTCGTAAATGTTTTTCTTTTGTATGTTTCAGTTTATCAACTGAATTGCTTGAGGACAAGCAAGGCTTTAAGCTTGGGGGAGTTGATACATCTCCAACGTATCTACTTTTCCAAACTCTTTTTCCCTTGTTTTCGACTCTAATTTGCATGATTTGAATGAAACTAACCCGGACTAACGATGTTTTGAGCAGAACTGCCATGGTGTTGTTTTTGTGCAGAAATAAAAGTTCTCGGAATGACCTGGAAACTTACAAGGATTTTTTATGGAATATATAAAAATATCTTAGAAAGAATCAACTGAAGATACGCTTCCACTGGGCCACGAGCCCACTGGCGCGCCTAGCAGGCTCGTGGGGCCCACGTGGCTACACCGTCGTCATCATCAACCATCCTCCATCGCCAATTCCATGATGCTCTCCATCATTCGTGAGTAATCTTATCGTAGGCTTGTTGGGCGGTGATGGGTTGGATGAGATCTATCATGTAGTCGAGTTAGTTCTTGACGGGGATTGATCCCTAGTATCCACTATGTTCTAGATTGATGTTGCTACTACTTGGCTATGCTTAATACTTGTCACTAGGGCCCGAGTGCCATGATTTCAGATCTGAACCTATTATGTTGTCGCCAATATATGTGTGTTTTAGATACTATCTTGCAAGTTGTAGTCACCTACTATGTGTTATGACCCAGCAACCCTGGAATGACAATAGCCGGAACCACTCCCGGAGATGACCATAGTATGAGGAGTTCATGTATTCACCGCGTGTTAATGCGTTGGTCCAGTTCTTTATTAAAAGGAGAATCTTAATATCCCGTAGTTTCCATTAGGACCCCGCTGCCACGGGAGGGTAGGACAAAAGATGTCATGCAAGTTCTTTTCCATAAGCACGTATGACTAAATACGGAATACATGCCTACATTACATTGACGAACTGGAGATAGTTACATATCACCTAAGTTATAACTGTTACATGATGAATGCCATCCGACATAATTATCCATCACCGATCCAATGCCTATGAGCTTTTCCTATACTGGTCCTTGCTAAGTTACTTTACCGCTATTGTTGTCACACTTGCTATACAAATTACTACTGCTAGTGTTACCGCCGCTATCATTACTATTATACTACTTTGCTACTAAATCTTTGCTGCAGATACTAAGTCTTTCATGTGTGGTTGAATTGACAACTCAACTGCTAATACTCGAGAGTATTCTTTGGCTCCCCTTGTGTCGAATCAATAAATTTGGGTTGAATACTCTACCCTCGAAAACTGTTGCAATCCCCTATACTTGTGGGTTATCAGAGACCAAACACTATTATCCCATATATCAATCTTTACATCTGAACTATTTCAGGGCTCCTCGTAAACTCCGGGATCTCATTTGGGGCTCCGAACAACTTTCGGTTCCCACCATACATAACTCATTAATACTAAATCGTCACCGGACCTTAAGTGTGCACACCCTGCGGGTTCGAGAACTATGCAGACATGACTGAACACTCTTTGGTCAATAACCAATAGCGGGACCTGGGTGCCCATATTGGTTCCTACATATTCTATGAAGACTTCTATCGGTTGAACCTCTATGTGAAGGATTCGGTTAATCCTGTATGCTATTAGGTTTGTCCAATTGTATGTTACTTGCCCGAGATTCGATCATCCACATCTCCATACCTACTTCAATCTCGGAACCGGCAAGTCTCTTTACTCATTCCGTAATACAAGACCTCGTGACTAAATATTTAGTCACATTGATTGCAAGCTTGCTGTGATGTTGTATTATTGAGTGGGCCCTCAGATAACTCTCCGTCATATGGAGTGACAAATCCCAGTCTCGACTCATGCCAACCCCACAGACACCTTCAGAGATACCTATAGAGCACCTTTATAATCACCCAGTTATGTTGTAACGTTTGATACACACGAGGCATTCGTCCGGTGTCCGGTAGTTGCATGATCTCATGGTCATAGGCACAGATACTTGACATGCAGAAAATAGTAGCAATAAACTGACACGATCATACGCTACGTTTATAGTTAGGGTCTTGCCCATCACATCATTATCCTAATGATGTGACCCCGTTATCAAATGGCAACTCATGTATATGGTCAAGCAACCTTGACCCTCATTGATCAATGAGCTAGTCCTTAGAGGCTAACTAGGGACAGTATGTTGTCTATGTATCCACACATGTATTTGCGTTTCCAGTCAATACAATTCTAGCATGGATAATAAACGATTATCATGAACAAGGAAATATAATAATAACTAATTTATTATTTCCTCTAGGGCATATTGCCAACAATCACCCACTTGCACTAGAGTCAATAATCTAGTTCGCATCACTATGTGATTCACACCCAATGAGTTCTGGGTTTAATCATGTTTGCTTGTGAGAGAGGTTTTAGTCAACGGGTCTGAACCTTTCAGATCCATGTGTGCTTTACAAATCTCTATGTCATCATGTAGATTCTGCTACCACGCTTCATTTTGAACTATTCCAAATGATTGCTCCACTATACAAATCCGGTTTGCTACTATTGAGTCATCCGGATTGGTGTCAAAGCTTGCATCAACGTAACCATTTAAGAAAAACTCTTTTATCACCTCCATTATCGACCTAACCAAAAAGCTTTGATCATCTCATCAAAGTGTATATTCCAACTCTGAGATGCTTTCTCGAGTCCATAGAAGGATCGCTGGAGCTTGCATACTTGTTAGCATCCTTAGGATTGAAAAAACCTTCTCGTTGAATCACATACAACCTTTCCTCAAGGAAACCGTCGAACAAACAATGTTTTGACATCCATCTGTAAGATTTCATAACGGAATAATGCAGCAACTGCTAACATAATTCCAACAGACTTTAGCATCGCTACACGTGAGAAAGTCACACTGTAGTCAACTCCTTGAACTTATCGAAAATCCCTTTGCGACAAGTCGAGATTTCTAAATGGTGAAATTTACCATCATTGTATGTCTTTCTTTTAAAGATCCATTTGTACTTTATGGCCTCACGACCATCAAGTAGTTCTTCCAAAGTCCACACTTTATTTTCATACATGGATTCTATCTCGGATTTCATGGCCTCCAGCCATTTGTTGGAATCCGAGCCCACCATTGCTTCTCCATAGCTCGTAGGTTCATTGTTGTCCAACAACATGACCTCCAAGACAGGATTACCGTACCACTATGGAGCAGTATGTGTCCTTGTCAACCTACGAGGTTTGATAGTAACTTGATCTGAAGCTTCAGGATCATCATCATTGGCTTCCTCTTCAATTTGTGTAGGCGCCATAGGAACATATTCATGTGCCATGCTACACTCTGTTTGAAGTGATGGTTCAACAACCTCATCAAGTTCCACACTCCTCCCACTCAATTATTTCAAGATAAACTCTTTCTCGAGAAAGGACCCATTTCTGAAAACAAACACTTTGATTTCGGATCTGAGATAGGAGGTATACCCAACTGTTTTGGGTATCCTATGAGGATGCATTTATCCGCTTTGGGTTCGAGCTTATCAGGATGAAGCCTTTTGACATAAGCATCGTAGCCCCAAACTTTAAGAAACGACACCTTAGGTATCTCCAAACCATAGTTCATACAGTGTCATCTCAATAGAATTAAATGGTGCCCTATTTAAAGTGAATGTCGTTGTCTCTAATGCATGATCCCAAAATGATAGTGGTAACTCGATAAGAGACATCATAGTATGCACCATATCTAATAGGGTGCAGCTACGATGTTCGGACACACCATCACACTATGGTGTTCCAGGTGGCATGAGTTGCGAAACAATTTCCACATTGTCTCAAATGTATACCAAAATCGCAACTCAGATATTCATCTCTATGATCACATCGTAGACATTTCATCCCCTTTCATGACAATTTTCAACTTCACTCTGAAATTGCTTGAACTTTTCAATAATTCAGACTCGTGATCCATCAAGTAAATACACCTATATATACTCAAATCATCTGTGAAGTAAGAACATAACGATATCTAGTGCGTGCCTCAGCGCTCATTGGACTGCATACATCAAAATATATTATTTCTAGTAAGTCACTTGCTTGTTCCATCTCAGTGGAAAACGAGGCCTTCAGTCATCTTGCCACGTGGCATGATATGCATGTCTCAAGTGATTCAAAATCAAGTGAGTCCAAAAGATCCATGTGCATGGAGTTTCTTCATGAGTTTACACCAATAGGCATGGTTCACATGTCTCAAACGATTCAAAAACGAGTGAGTCCAAAGATCCATCAACATGGAGCTTCTTCATGTGTTTTATACCAATATGACTTAAGTGGTAGTGCCACAAGTAAGTGTTACTATCATTACTACTTTGTATCTTTTGGCATCAATATTATGAATGTGTGTATCACTACGATCGAGATTCAGTAAACCATTCATATTAGGTGCATGACCATTGAAGGTATTAGGTATTATTCAAGTAAACAAAGTAATCGTTATTCTATTTAAATGAATAACCGTATAGCAATAAACACGATCCAATCATGTTCATGCTCAACGGAAACACCAAACAACATTTAGATTCAACACTAATCCCGAAGGTAAGGGGAGCATGCGATGGTGATCACATTAACCTTGGAAACACTTCCAACACACATCGTCACGTCGCCTTTAGCTAGTCTCCGTTTATTCCGTAGCTTTTATTTTGAGTTAATAACATTTAGCAACTGAACTGGTATCTAATACCCATGTCCTAGTAGGAGTACTAGTAGAGTACACATCAATAACACGTATATTTAATATACTTCTGTTGACGTTGCCAGCCTTCTTATCTACCAAGTGTCTAGGGCAGTTCCGCCTCACTGATCATTCCCCTCATCTTAGAAGCACATAGTCTCGGGTTTGGGTTCAACCTTGGGTTTCTTCATTGGAATGACAACTAAGTTGTTATTCTCAAAGTTTCCCTTCTTTCCCTTGCCCTTCTTGAAACTAGAGGTTTTACTAACCATCAACACTTGATGCTCCTTCTTGATTTCTAACTTTGCGGTGTCAAACATTGCGAATAGCTCAGGGATCATCGACCCCATCCCTGATATGCTATCGTTTATCACGAAGCTCAGTAGCTTGTTGCCAGTGACTTTGGAGAATTATGTCAATCACTATCTCATCTGGAAGATCAACTCTGACTTGATTCAAGTAATTGTAGCACCTAGACAATCTGAGCACAGACTCAACGATTGATGTTTTCTCCTTTACTTTGCTGGCAAAGAATCTTGTCGGACGTCCCATACCTCTCAACACGGGAACGAGCTTGAAATCCTAGTTTCAGCTCTTGGAACATCTCATATGTTTTGTGACGTTCAAAACGTCTTGGGCGCCTCAATTCTAAGCCGCAAAGCATTATGCACTGATCTAACACGTAGTCGTCAAAACGTGTATGTCAGATGTTCGCAACATCCATAGACGACGCTTGGGGTAGCACACCGGCGGTGCATTAAGGACGCAAGGCTTCTGTGCAGCAATGAGGACAATCCTTAGTTTACGGACCCAGTCTGCATAATTGCTACTATCATCTTTTAACTTAGTTTTCTCTAAGAACATATCAAAATACAGGGGAGCTATAGCGCAAGCTAATCATCTACAGATAATTTGCAAAGACATTTTAACTATATTCATGACAATAAATTCAATTAATCACATTACTTAAGAACTCCCACTCAAATTGACATTCCTTTGGTCATTCGAGTGGTAAATGATCCAAATTCACCTACCCATGTCCGATCATCACGTGAGGTGAGGTGGCTTCAATGGTGAACATCTCCATGTTGATCATATATACTACTCCCTCTGTCTCAAAATGACTGTCTCAACTTTGTACTAGCTCTAGTACAAAATTGTACTAAGCTTAAGACATTTATTTTGGGATGGAGGGAGTATATGACTAATGTTCGACCTTTCGGTCTCCTACGTTCCGAGGCCATGTATGTACATGCTAGGCTCGTCAACTAACCTGAGCGTTCCGCGTGTGCAAAACTATCTTGCACCCGTTGTATGTGAACGTAGAGTCTAGCACACCCTATCATCACGTGGTGTCTCGAGACGACGAATTGTCGTAATGGTGCGCACTCGGGGAGAACACAATTTTATCTAGAAATTTTAGTGAGGGATCACCTTACAATGCTACCGTCATCCTAAGCAAAACAAGGTGCACAAAAAGAATTAATATCGCATGCAAATCATAAGTGACATGATATGGCCATGAACTTGTGCTTTTTGATCTCCATCTTCAAAGCACCGGCATGATCTCCATCTCCACGGGCACTACACCATGATCTCCATCATCATGATCTCCATCATTTTGTTGCCATCAAGGTTATCGCGCCAACCATGCTTGTACTACTATTGCTATCGTTTAGCGATAAAGTAAAACATTACATAACACTTAATCATTGACACACAGGTCCTACAATACTGAAAGAAAATCCTATGGCTCCTGCCGGTTGCCATAGCATCGACATACAAGTCGATATTAACTTTTACAACATGATCATCTCATACATCAAACATATATCATCATGTCTTTGGCCCTGTCATATCACAACATACCCTGCAAAAACAAGTTAGGCGTCCTCTAATTTGTTGTTGCAAGTTTTACGTGGCTTCAAAGGGTATCTAGAAAGAATGCTTCTTACCTACGCAGAACCACAACAGTGATACGCAAGTTGTTATTTAACCTTCTACAAGAACCGCCTCTGTCGAATCCGATTCAACTAAAGTCAGAAAGGCAGACACCCGCCAACCATCTTTATGCAATAAGTTGCATGTCAGTCAATGGAACTAGTCTCTCGTACGTGGAAGAGTAAGGTTGGTCCGGGCCGCTTCATCCTATAATACCGCTGAACCAAGAAAAGACTAAGAAGGGAAGCAATCTGAGTATCAACACCCACAGACTCCTTTGTGTTCTAATCGTGATGTCTTCTACGCATAGACCTAGCTCATGCTGCCACTGTTGGGGAACGTTGCATGGGAAACAAAAAATCCTACGCACATACAAGATATATCCATAGTGATGACCATCTACGATAGGAGAGATCGGATCCACATACCTTTGTAGATTGCTAAGTAGAAGCATTAAGAAACATGGTTGATGTAGTCGAACGTCTTCGCGATCAAAATCGCAATCCATCCAGAAGTTTTAGTAGCAAAGTAGTATGATAGTAACGGTAGCGGCGGTAACAGTAGTAGTAATAATTTGTATAGCAAGTGTGACAGCAGTAACGGTAAAGTAACTTAGCAAGGACTAGTATAGGAAAAACTCGTAGTCATTGGATCGGTGATGCATAACTGTGTCGGATGGCATTCATCATGTAACAGTTATAACATAGGGTGATATGTAACTAGCTCCAGTTCGTCAATGTAATGTAGGCATGTATTCTGTATTTAGTCATACGTGCTAAAGGAAAAGAACTTGCATGACATCTTTTGTCCTACCCTCCCGTGGCAGCGGGGTCCTAATGGAAACTAAGGGATATTAAGGTCTCCTTTTAATAGAGAATCGGAACAAAGCATTAGCACATGGTGAATACATGGGATCCTCATACTATGGTCATCTCCGGGAGTGGTTCCGACTATTGTCACTCCGGGGTTGTCGGGTCATAACACATAATAGGTGACTACAACTTGCAAGATAGGATCAAGAACACACATATATTGATGAAAACATAATAGGTTCAGATCTGAAATCATGGCACTCGGGCCCTAGTGACAAGTATTAAGCATAGCAAAGTAGTAGCAACATCAATCTTAGAACATAGTGGATACTAGGGATCAAACCCCATCAAAACTAACTCGATTACATGATAGATCTCATCCAACCCATCACCGTCCAGGAAGCCTACGATAAGATTACTCACGGACGATGGAGAGCATCAGGGAATTGGCGATGGAGGATGGTTAATGATGACGATGACGTCGATTTCCCCTCTCCGGAGCCCAAAACGGACTCTAGATCTGCGCTCCCGAGGAAGAGCAGGCGGTGGCGGCGGCTCCGTATCATGAAACGCGATGAACTCTTCTCTCCCATTTTTTTCTAGGCGAGAGAGGTTATATAGAGTTGGAGATGAAGTCGGAGGAGCCACGTGGGCCCCATGAGCCTACTAGGCGCGCCCTAGAGGGGGCGCCTGCAGGGCTCGTGGCCCACTGGCAACGTATCTTCAGTTGATTCTTTCTCTGCTATTTTTTATATATTCCATAAAAAATCCTTGTAAGTTTCCAGGTCATTCCAAGAACTTTTATTTCTGCACAAAAACAACACCATGGTAGTTCTGCTGAAAACAGCGTCAGTCCGGGTTAGTTTCATTCAAATCATGCAAATTAGAGTCCAAAACAAGGGCAAAAGAGTTTGTAAAAGTAGATACGTTGGAGACGTATCAACTCCCCCAAGCTTAAAGCCTTGCTTGTCCTCAAGCAATTCAGTTTATAAACTGAAAGAGACAAAAGAAAACCTTTTACGAACTTTGTTTGATCTTGTTGTTGTAATTATGTGTAACTCATATTCAGATTTTCAGCAAGATCATAAGCTAACCACATAAACAAAGACATTTAGGTCTCATGGTATACTCTTATCAATGGCGTAATTAACTAGCGAGCAAAAATAATAAGTTTCAAACTCAACACTTCAATCAAAATAATTATCATACAATATGAATAAATGGTAACTCGCTAGCCCTTTCTGAGACCGCAAAACATAAATGCAGAGCACCTTCAAAGACCAAAGGCTAACTGGAAATTGTAATTCATGGCAAAGAAGATCCAGTCGTAGTCATACTCAATATCAATTAATATCAACGCATATAAATGACGGAGGTGCTCTCTAACTAGTTCTTTTTGATAAGAAGCGGATGACTCAACAGAAACATAAATAGATAGGCCCTTCGCAGAGGGAAGCATTGATTTGCAGAGGTGCCAAAGCTCAAGCTTTTTAAAACAGAGATAAATAATTTTGGGTGGCATGCTTTCATTGTCAACGCGATGACCAAGAGTTTTCACCATCTTCCATGCTACACATATTATAGGCGGTTCCCAAACAGAATAGTAAAGTTTTGACTCCCCCACCACCGATCAATCACACTCCACGACTAGCCAAATCCTTGGGTGTTGTGCATACCAACAACAATCCAGGGGGAGTCTTGTTTGCAATTATATTTTTGATTTGATTTGAGCATGGAACTGGGCATTCCGATTACCGGCACCCTTTTTGTGAGTGACAGTGAATAAACACGTATCGAGGATAACATGCCTAGCATGGAACATATTGACCGCCCCTTATCACCACATGAGCGATTTGGGCATACAAAACAAGTTATTATTTGAAGATTTAGAGAGTGACACATGCAAATTTACTTGGAACGACAGGTAGATACCGCATATAGGTAGGTATGGTGGACTCATACGGAACAACTTTGGGTTTATGAAAGTGGATGCACAAGGAGTATTCCCGCTTAGTACAAGTGAAGGATCGCAAAAGACTGGGAAGCGACCAACTACAGAGCAACAATAGTCATCAATATGCATTGAAATTAACCAATGTTGAGTGCAAGCATGAGAGGATATAAATCACCATAAACATGAATATCGTAGAGGCTATGTTGATTTTGTTTCAACTTCATGCGTGAACATGTGCCAAGTCAAGCCACTTGAATCATTCAAAGGAGGATACCATCCTATCATACTACATCATAATCATCTTGAAATTCATGTTGGCATCCAAGACAAACCATTATAAGCTCCTAGCTAATTAAGCATGGCATCAGAAACTATGATCTCTAAGTTGTCATTGCAAACATGTTTCTCTCATAACAATGCTGAATTAGGAATGATGAGCTAGTCATATTTACAAAAACAAAATAGGTCGAGTTCATACCAGCTTTTCCAGGCTCAGTCACTTCATCATATATCGTCATTATTGCCTTTCACTTGCACGACCGAATGATGTGAATAATAATAAGAGTGTTCGTGCATTGGACTAAGCTGAAATCTGCAAGCAAATTCAGAGGAGAAGACAAAGTAATATGGATCTTTGAGGGATAAACAATAATGCTTATGAGAGCCACTAATCATTTTAATCATGGTCTACTACCTCGACCCAAAGGAAACGAAAACTATTTACACAGGAAAGCTCCCAACAAGCAAAAGAAGAACGGGAAATCTTTTTGGGTTTTATTTTTAATTACCACTAAGCATGCTGGAAAGTAAACTTACAACTAATTTTTTTTGTTATTCTCATTTTTAAACAAACACACGAGAAGAATGCAAGAAAAAGAAATAAACTAGCATGGATGATACAATGGAAGAGTGTGAACACCGACTATCAAAGTGAATGTGTGAGCATGAATATAAAATCGGTGAGAGACACGTACTCCCCCAAGCTTAGGATTTTGGCCTAAGTTTGTCTACTCCCAAGGAGGGAAGTAACCGTCTCCGGGGTACTCCGGAGTGTACCGAGGGTGCCACTGCTGGGTGAGCTCCTCTAGCTCACACTGATAAACTAGCGTCTGGCACTCGACTGGTGGCTCGGGCACGGGCGCCTGTGGTGGAGCCATGCCCCAGTATGCGTGGATGTCCGAGGGCATAGTAATCTACCTGCCTAGATGAAGGTTGAAGAAAGAAGGATCAGGCAAAGTAATAGTCTCACGAGTACCCTGGCTAAATACCAAGTTATAAATCATCCTCTTATCATTATCTTTATCAAGAAAATCATGGCGAACCATGCTATCATAATCTAAATATCTCTCACGAAGAAGCATCTCTTCTTCCTCATACAGTCTAATAGGTATCTCAAAATGTTTAGCAAGACGGGTAGCATAGATACCTCCATGAACAGCGCCCTTGGTATGGTTCATATTTAACCGTTGAGCCACTATAGCGCCCAAGCTATAAGTTCTATCATTATAAAGAGCTTCGCACAAAACCGCGAGATCTGGGGAGCTAAGAGCCCAAGCTTTCCCATGGCCAATCAAATATTTTCCCACGAATAATGACAAATACCGAAGCATGGGAAAATGTACACTAGCAACTCTAGCGCCAGACACCCCTCTCTCCTCTCCTGCAGCAATAGTATCAATGAAAGCCTCCAAGTCCCGTGGACGAGGTTCATGAATATCCCCAACATAAGGTAACTGGCAAACATTGTAGAAATCCTGAAGTGACATGCGCTGGGGGATATCATATAACTTGAACTCAACCATAGGAGGACTCTTCCTCGGATAAAAATTAAAGTTTCGCACGAAAGTATTAGTGAGGAGGAGGTATTGTGGACACTTATCTTCGACAAATGCAGTAAGGCCTGCGTTCTCCACCAAGTAATAAAAATCCTCATAAAGACCGGCGGCGTGTAAGAACACATCGCTTGGCCACTCGTATGCTCGAACTTCTCCAACTCGGGAGACCGGATACTTGGGTTTCTTCTTCTCATTTTCATCTTCTTTGGGGTCACGGCTCGAAGAGCCTCTTAGAAACCTCCTCATCTTTTCCTTTTTCTTTCTCTAAAAATTTCTGAAATTTTTTAGTGACTCAAAATAAAAGTGAACAAAGCTTAACAAAAGTCATAGCAACTACTCCTACAAGTGCCTAGAGGCCATATCATGCATCAAAGCTACTTGGGACCAACTAAAATTAACATGCAAAGCTCAAGCACAGGGTCACCAAGGCAGCAATAATATGCAATGAATAAAGCACTAGAATAAAAACTAATTGGACCAATGGAGGGGTCACATACCAAGTAACAATTCCCCAAAACAGTTTGGTTAATGGGGCTTTGCACAAGGAGATCAAAAAATGCAGCAAAATGAGCAAGAACACGGGTTTGAGTCATGGAGTGATTTTGTCTGGAGGTAGACGAAGGAGATGGGTGATGGAATAAGTGGAGGGGGGCCACGTGGGAGCCACGAGCCTGCCAGGCGCGCCCAGGGGGGTGGGCGCGCCTCCTGGGCTCGTGGCCCACTCGTGCATCCCCTTGACTAGTTATCTATCTCAGAAATTCTTAAATATTCTGGAAAAAATCATACTTGAATTTCAGGGCATTTGGAGAACTTTTATTTTCAGGTCATTTTTTTATTGAACGGATAATGAGGAAAACAGGAAAATAATGCTATATTTATTATTTTTCTACTAAATAACAGAAAGTAAAAGTTGGGAACAGAAGGTTGTGACTTCTAGAATTATCCATCTCATGGTCATCAAAAGAAATCAGTCAATGAGGTTGATCAAGTCTCCTTGACAAACTTTTTTTTGAATCACATAAACCAGAGAAATTTCGAATAATCACTAGGTTACCTCAACGGGGATGTGCATATCCCCAATAACAAGTATATCATATTTCATCTTGACAGTAGGTGTAGGGAATTCAAAGCTTCCAATAATAATTGATGAAGATTTTTCAATAGCATTAATGCAATGAACTCGATATTGCTTCTTCGGAAAGTGCACCGTGTGCTCATTACCATTAACATGGAAAGTGACATTGCCTTTGTTGCAATCAATAACAGCCCCTGCAGTGTTTAAAAAGGGTCCTCCAAGGATGACCGCCATGGCATCATCCTCGGGAATATCAAGAATAACAAAGTTCGTTAAGATAGTAACGTTCGCAACCACAACAAGCACATCCTGGCAAATGCCGATTGGTAAAGCAGTTGATTTGTCGGCCATTTGCAAAGAAATTTCAGTAGGTGTCAACTTATCCAACATGTAATTAGCAAGCATGGTGGAAATCTCAACATCAGGTATCTTTCTTTTATTAGTCACAATATATTTCATGTACTTAGCATAAGGAGACATTTTAAGCATATCAGTCAAACGCATTTGCAAAAAGATAGGTCTAATCATTTCAACAAAGCGCTCAAAATCCTCATCATCCTTTTTCTTGGATGGTTTGGGAGGAAAGGGCATGGGTTTCCGAACCCATGGTTCTCTTTCTTTACCATGCTTCCTAGCAATAAAATTGTTCTTATCATATCTCTTGTACTTAGGTTGTGGGTTATAAGGATCAACAGCAGGTTCAATCTCCACATCATTATCATTACTAGGTTAAGCATCAACATGAACACCATTATCAATATTATCACTAGGCTCATGTTCATCACCAGATTGTGTTTCGGCATCAGAAATAGAAACATCATTTGGGCTCTCACGTGTAACAGCAACAGGTTTACTAGCATGCAAGTTCCTATCATCTTTCTTTTTCTTCCTATTACCAGGATGACTAGGTGCATCAGTATTAACTCCTTGAGAATCTTGCTCAATTATCTTAGGATGGCCCTCAAGATACAAAGGTTCCTGAGTCATTTTACCACCTATAGTAACAACTCTAACAGAATTATCGTTCAATTCATTAAGCAAGTCATTTTGAGCCTTAAGTACTTGGTCTGCTTGAGTAGTGACCATAGAAGCATGTTTACCAATAAGCTTAAGATCATTAACATTTCTATCCACACAAGCACTTATATGATTAATCATACGAGCATTTTGTTTCAGTTGTCTGCTAACATAATCATTAAAACTTTGTTGTTTGGCAATAAAGTTATCAAATTCATCTAAGCATAAGCTAGCAGGTTTATCATAAGGAATACCACTCTCATTGAATCTACAAAGAGATTTACCTCTACTACCTGTGTCGGGTTATCAAGACCATGTATTTCTTCAATAAGTGGTAGATTCTTAACATCTTTAGATTTAATACCTTTCTCTTGCATAGATTTCTTGGCTTCTTGAATATCTTCAGGACTGAGGAATAGAATACTTCTTTTCTTCGGAGTTGGCTTTGGAGGTGGTTCGGGAATAGTCCAAGCATTATCATTGCTCAAGATATTATTCAATAGAATTTCAGCTTGTTCCACAGTTCGTTCCCTGAAAACACAACCAGCACAACTATCTAGGTGGTCCCTAGAAGCATCGGTTAGTCCATTATAAAAGATATCAAGTATTTCATTTTTCTTAAGAGGGTGATCAGGCAAAGCATTAAGTAACTGTACAAGCCTCCCCCAAGCTTGTGGGAGACTCTCTTCTTCAATTTGCACAAATTTATATATATCCTGCAAGGCAGCTTGTTTCTTATGGGCAGGAAAATATTTCTCAGAGAAGTAGTATATCATATCCTAGGGACTACACACACAACGAGGAGCAAGAGAAGTAAACAAAGTTTTAGCATCACCCTTTAGTGAGAAAGGAAACAACTTATGGATATAGTAAGAGCAAATTTTTTCCTCATTAGTGAATAGGGTGGCTATATCATTCAGTTTAGTAAGATGTGCTAAAACAGTTTCAGATTCATAACCATGAAAAGGATCACATTCAACCAAAGTGATTAACTTAGGATCGACAGAGAATTCATAATCCTTATCAGTAACAAAGATGGGTGAAGTAGCAAACTTAGGATCATATTTCATTCTAGCATTCAGAGATTTTTCTTTCCACTTGCGTAATAAATTCTCGAGACCATAGCTATCCTTACCAGCAAGAAAGTATTCAGCTACCTCTCCCTCCATAACATAACCCTTAGGTATATTAGGCAATTCATATCTAGGAGAGCTAGGTCTAACAGGTGTCACAGCAGGTTCAACTTCAATAATTTCATCAGTTTCAGAAGTATCATCAGATTCATCGGTAACTCTAGCAAGTTGTACATCAAGATATTCACCCATTGGCATCATCATAAGCATCATGGATAGCACAAGTAGCATCATCAAGCACATGCGACATATCAGAATTACTAGTAGGTGGTGGTCTCGCAAATTTACTCATAACATGAGGTGAATCAAGTGTAGAGCTAGATGACAGTTCCTTACCTATCCTCGTAGTTGAGGGCAAGACTTTAGTTTTTGGATCTCTCGAATTCCTCATAGTGATGAACAGATATAAATCCCAAGTGACTCAGAGAATAGAGCTATGCTCCCCGGCAACGGCGCCAGAAAAAGGTCTTGATAACCCACAAGTATAGGGGACCGCAACAGTTTTCGAGGGAAGAGTATTCAACCCAAATTTATTGATTCGACACAAGGGGAGCCAAAGAATACTCTCGAGTATTAGCAGTTGAGTTGTCAATTCAACCACACCTGAAAGACTTCGTATCTGCTGCAAAGTTTTAGTAGCAAAGTAGTATAATAGTAACGTTAGCGGCGGTAACAGTAGCAGTAGTAATTTGTATACCAAGTGTGACAGCAGTAGCGGTAAAGTAACTTAGCAAGGACTAGTATAGGAAAAACTCGTAGGCATTGGATTGGTGATGGATAATTGTGTCGGATGGCATTAATCATGTAACAGTTATAACATATGGTGATATGTAACTAGCTCCAGTTCGTCAATATAATGTAGGCATGTATTCCGTATTTAGTCATACGTGCTTATGGAAAAGAACTTGCATGACATCTTTTGTCCTACCCTCCCGTCGCAGCGGGGTCCTAATGGAAACTAAGGGATATTAAGGTCTCCTTTTAATAGAGAACCGGAACAAAGCATTAGCACATGGTGAATACATGGGATCCTCATACTATGGTCATCTTCGGGAGTGGTTCCGACTATTGTCACTCCGGGGTTGCCGGGTCATAACACATAGTAGGTGACTTCAACTTGCAAGATAGGATCAAGAACACAGATATATTGATGAAACCATAATAGGTTCAGATCTGAAATCATGGCACTCGGGCCATAGTGACAAGCATTAAGCATAGCCAAGTAGTAGCAACATCAATCTTAGAACATAGTGGATACTAGGGATCAAACCCCATCAAAACTAACTCGATTACATGGTAGATCTCATCCAACCCATCACCGTCCAGCAAGCCTATTATAAGATTACTCACGAACGATGGAGAGTATCATGGAATTTGCGATGGAGGATGGTTGATGATGACGACGGCGTCGATTTCCCCTCTCCGAAGCCCAGAACGGACTCCAGATCTGCCCTCCCGAGGAAGAACACGCGGTGGCAGCGGTTCCGTATCGTGAAAGGCGATGAACTCTTCTCTCCCATTTTTTCTTGGGCGAGAGAGGTTATATAGAGTTGGAGATGAAGTCCGAGGAGACACGTGGGCCCCACGAGCCTGCTAGGCGCGCCCTAGGGGCGCCTGCAGGGCTCGTGGCCCACTGGCAGCGTATCTTCAGTTGATTCTTTCTCTGATATTTTTTATATATTCCATAAGCAATCCTCGTAAGTTTCCCGGTCATTCCGAGAACTTCTATTTCTGCACAAAAACAACACCATGGAAGTTCTGATGAAAACAGCGTCAGTCCGGGTTAGTTTCATTCAAATCATGCAAATTAGAGTCCAAAACAAGGGCAAAAGAGTTTGGAAAAGTAGGTACGTTGGAGAAGTATCAATGGACTAGAGGGGCGGGGTTTCCGACACATGGCTTGGGGAAATCTTGATGTGCCCCGGGTGCTAGAACTGCACCTCTATTTATATTTTGAGTCCTGGGGTCGTTTCTTGGATAAACAACCTCCTCAAAGTCGGTTTGGCACGCAGGGCAAGAATCCTCCTCGGACTCCGGGACCAGACGCCAGGGTCCTTGGCGTCTGGCCACAGATGCGAGGGTCCCTGTCGTCTGGCCCCTAGCCTTTGCAAAACTCTTTTTGAACCTTCCTAAAGCCTTGTGGGCTTTACCCCATGGCCTAAATAAAGTGTTCTCGTACCCGAACATTTCTGGAAACATCTAAAACCACTTCCAGTGAATTACGAAACCTTTCCAGAGACCAAACTGTATTATCCCATATATCAATCTTTACCTACGAACCATTTCAGAGCTCCTCGTTAAGTCCGGGATCTCATCCGGGACTCCGAACAACTTTTGGTTACCACCATACATAACTCATTAGTACTAAATCGTCACCGGACCTTAAGTGTGTAGACCCTGCGGGTTCGAGAACTATGCATACATGACTGAGACACTCTTTGTTCAATAACCAATAACAGGACCTGGATGCCCATATTGGTTCCTACATATTCTACGAAGACTTTTATCGGTTGAACCTCTGTGTCAAGGATTCAGTTAATCCCTCATGTTATTCCCTTTGTCCATCGGTATGTTACTTGCCCGATATTCGATTGTCGGCATCTCCATACCTAGTTTAATCTCGTTACTAGCAAGTCTCTTTACTCATTTCGTAATACAAGACCCCGTGACTAACTCTTTAGTCACATTGCTTGCAAGCTTGTTGTGATGTCGTATTACCGAGTGGGCCCTAAGACACCTCTCCGTCATACGGAGTGACACATCCCAGTCTCGATTCACACCAACCCAACAGACACCTTTGGAGATACCTATAGAGTACCTTTATAGTCACCCAATTATGTTGTGACATTTGATACACACAAGGCATTTCTCTGGTGTCCGGGAGTTGCATGATCTCATGGTCATAGGAACATATACTTGACATGCAGAAAAGAGTAGCAATAAACTGACACGATCATACTCTATGTTTATAGTTTGGGTCTTGTCCATCACATCATTCTCCTATTGTTGTGACCCTGTTATCAAATGATAACTCATGTCTATGATTAGGAAATGTTGACCATCTTTGATAAACGAGCTAGTCCTTAGAGGCTCACTAGGGACAATATGTTGTCTATGTATCCACATATGTATTTGAGTTTCCAATCAATACAATTCTAGCAATGATAATAAACGATTATCATGAACAAGGAATTATAATAATAAATAATTTATTATTGCCTCTAGGGAATATTTCAAATAGTATAGCCATCACCAATCATGAGCAGGTGCGCCTTCAAATGAACATGCTCATAGGGGTCGAGCCAAACTCCTCCTTTGCATTTTCGACACGAACATAAGATCTATGTCTGCTTATTTTCATTCATGTGTTGATCGCCTGCATAGTAATAATAAGCAAATTGATTGTAAAAAGGCATGCATGCATCAAAGTTGTAAAAATAATTGTCATGGCCTTCCCTAAAAATAGGACATATAGAGTTTGCCCGAAATTCGCCGAAATGGAAATAAACCGACATTTCGGCCAAACATTGGCAACTCAAGCACAATTTGATGGCAACTCATGCCACATGCACTATTTCCATTTTATTTCTCGAATTTTCACTCATGTACCTGAGATCTAGAATGTTGATGAGGTCGATCTGCGTGTCTCCAAACCTCTAGCTAGCTAGCTAGCTAGTGGTCAAAAGTGGACAAAGATCACTTCTTGACATGGTATAAATCTACTTAGGGAGGTAGATAGGTCACCTCATTAAATGGGTAGATCTATCTAGCTAGTTGGGGAAGGAGATGGCTCTAACTAATGGAGAGGGATGCAAAGTGGGGGAAAAGAGAAAGGGGTTGCATTAATGGAGGTGATGTAGTAGTTAGGAGCATTAAAGAGAGAGAAAGAGAGCTTGAAGAAAGAGAGTAATGGGGAGAGAAGTACTGAGGAAGAAGCAAAGGGAGGAAGAGAGGAGCGGGGGGGAAAAGTAAAAGGAGAGAGGAGAAGGGAGGGGGAAAGGGAGGAAAAAGGTGGTTGCTGCTCCTTAGCAGTAGCGCGTGTTTACGAGCTCCGCTACAACTACTAGGGGCCCACCATGTGGCATACTGTAGGTTTAGTTGCAGCGATGGGCCTTCGACACGCCCTACTGCTATCAATTTAGCAGTAGCGTTCTTTGACCGAGTCGCGCTACTACTCAGGTAAACCCGATCACAATGGCCTGGTTCTCTTAGCAGTAGTGCGTTGGGGCTGAGGCGCGCTACTAATGGAGTAGCAGTAGCGCTTGTGATATGGTCATGCCACTGTAAATTAGAAGTAGCGTCCTTTCCAAAGGTGTGCTACTGCTAAGTTTCTGTGTATAGGGTTTTTTCCTAGTAGTGTTCCCTCCTCCCGCAACTGTTTGGCGGATGTGGGGGAGGTGTTTGGAGCGCACTCCACCGTGAAAATGGTTTGGCGCGAGCAACATTCCCTCCTCCCTCCACTCTCCCTCCCATACCGCCACCTTCCCTCCCTCATTGTAGCACTACCTTTGACAGTTTATGGCGGTCCCCAACCCAAATCGATGATGCAATAGATGTCGCTTCTACCCCGTGTTTTGAATTCAATGGTTTGGAGTCGGATCTCATGACTTCAACGCTTGTTGTGTCTCCTATGACTACCATGCTCGGTCGCCACCACCTAGGGAGGTACCTTGTAGACCTGACACCACCCTATTGGCAATGAGTTCGTGCTAAGGTAGCAAACCCTATGTCGCCGCATGTAGGGAATGGTGCTGCAACAATCCTTAAGAGAAGAAATAGAAGAAAAGGCCTCCCCGAAGCCGTTGCTCCTCTTCCCTTCATCCTCACGGTGGACAAAACTAGGGCGGCTTCCAATATGTTAGGTTTGTTTGTATGTTTTCTTTTCATTTACTTTACTTTTGTTACATTTCTAATATTATTAAATATATTATATTCATAGTTATTATTAAATATATTTATATTTATAAATATTATTTCTTAAATGTTCATCTCACATTCAAGAAATGTTAACACAATATAAAAATATGTTCATGCAGCTTTATTCGTTCTAACAATATTGGAGATTATATAATGCTTAGTGTCAAAAGTTTTGTTTATACATTAGTGATATTCTTCGTTTCACTCTTTACCTTTGGATTCTTATCTAATTACACACGACGAATCCTGGATGCGAGGAGTAAAATTCATTTTTTCTTACAAGTTGGATTTGTATTGTACATTTATGTATAAGAAAACATTGGGCGAGAATTCTTTCCAATTCAAAAGTCCCAAATGACCAAAGGGGCGGAAAGAGAGGGATTTGAACCCTCGGTATAAAAAAATGTACAACACATTAGCAATCTATCGCTTTAGTCCACTCAGACATCTCTCCACGTTCCAAAGCGAAAGGTTTCCATGATATGATATAGGCAAGAAATGAGAAATAATGGCTGCAAAAAAACTATATTTTCTTTCAAAAATGTGTAAAAAATATATTTTCAATTTCATTTTAGTCAACACCAGTTGGTTCACAACTCTGCTTAGTTTCATCCAAGCTTCATCTTGGTCATGGAAAGATCACCCAGGTTCAGGTCCGTAAGTAGGGACAATCGCTAATGACGAGATGATGTATATACTTCTCGCAACCTACTGGTTACCCTAAGTGGAAGGTTGAGATGTAGTCAGCAGAAAGTTTTCCCTTACACGGAGACTGTAAGGTTTATCGAACCAGGATGACTCCTAGGATCAACAAGTAGGTGTCTCCCACCCTAACGCTAGCAAAAGACGTGGACCTGCACACACACAAATAACTTTTCTCCCAACGAGTACAGAGAGGTTGTCAATCTCTCCGGCCTTGTAGTTTGCAAAGGATCAAAACACAAGCGGGAAAAGTAAGAGTGATTGCAATGGAAAAGTAAATGAAAGCGGTAAATGATGGAGGTGTAAACAATGATGGTGATATGGACTGGAGTCACATGATGTTCACTAGTGATGTCTCTCTCCCAAAAGACAATAAACAACTATGCTTAGGTAAACAAATCACAGTTGGGCAATTGACAGAATTATGAACGCACCGCAATGCTAATTATGCTACTTGATAGATAGTGGTTCAATAGTAATGGGCAGTATGCCAAGACAAGTAGACCAATTATTCATCAACATCTACTTACTAATCATCCACCTTGATATATCTATCCAGAACATCTCGCCGGTGTTAAGTTGCGAGCCCCACCCAAAGTGTAAACTCAAAGCAACGGACAACTGCATTAACGAACTATGCGTAAGGTAAACAATCCTTGCAACCGTGGTCACAAGCACCGTTGTTTTCTCCCTGGTGGAAACAACACATCCCCTAGTCTCATGTTTTTGTTACTCAAGTTAGACATCGAGGGGCATGAACCCACCATCATGCATAACGCTCCCTCTTGGAGTTACAATATACTACTCGGCCAAAGCAATAAATAGTAATGGAGAACATGCATGAATCACCAAGGAACATAATATAAAAGGATAATCAAATATATAACTCATAATAATCTGAACATAATCTCATAATCCATCGGATCCCAAGAAACCGAGTATAGCAATAGCAAGAGAATGACATAGATGCCTTGATCATGTAGGGCGGCTCACAAGGACTAACCATTGAAGCACAAGATTGGAGACAAGACATCACATAGCTACTAGTCATGGACCTGTGGTCTAAGGAGGACTACTCACGGCACGTCCGGGAAGCATCCATGGCGGTGGAGAAGCTCCCGGAGGTCAATCCTCCCTCCAGCAGGGTGTCGGGAAGAGGTCTCCTGACGCTCCCAATCTCGGAAGCGGTGCGGCGGTGCAACGATGGATAAATTCGCGATTCTGGAAGTTGTCGAAGGGTCTCCTCTCGGAGGATTAAATATAGGCCAAAGGAGGGCATCAGAGGAGGTGGGGCCCACCCAGGCGGCCTCCTGGCGCGGCCTAGGGCCCCGCGCCAGCAGGTCGCCTCGGAGGCCCCTGGCCCCCCTCTGGCCCATCTTCGGTGATCTGGAAGCTTCTGTTTCGCTGAGTTTTTATATATTTTTCCTGGAATTTTTCGGACTTTGGAAAATTGGGTAAAAGCCCCTGCAAAATAGATATTAGCAGACAGAAACTGGCACCGGGTGCACTGAGTTAGTAGGTTAGTCGAAATATGTGTAAAATGATATAAAAGTGTAGCAAAACATATAACAATGTCACCCAAAAGATCATGGAAAAAGCAGAAATTATAGATACGTTTGGGACGTATCAACATCCCCAAGCTTAATTTCTACTCGTCCTCGAGTAGATAAATGATAACACAATAATTTCTGTGGTGACATGCTAACACACATATAAGAACTTCAAAGTAAAGCAACTGAGATATGCAATTCAAGTCAACATAATAACAAGCAAGAGTCTATATCTAGTATTGAGTTTAGCAAAGTAAGAACATAAACGTGCAAATGCTCTTGCTGTCCGTGACTCGAATGTCTCCAAATGGTGTTTGCATGTAAGAAGTGGAAGATGGGTTGAGATCATAAAATATTTTTTAATTGAGAACTCAATCTACTAAAATTTCACACTTGGTCTCCTTCGGAACCTTATTTTGACTCATCCCCAGACCACTGGTCACGCACAAGCCAAAATGATTCTTTCCCTTTCGACTTTGAGCACTCATGCAATGGATGAGTGTAAGCAAGATATGTTGGCACTTAGTATGACAAATAGCATAATGATGGGGAAGGAAGATAAAAAGGTGTGAAAGGCTCACATCAATGAGGACAACCATAGGCAAGAGAAAGCCAAATGATAGATATGATGTGAGGAGTAGGGACTTCCATGTAACAGATGCACATATGAGCTAAGGTAAGATGTCCAATGGAACTAGTGGGGGTGCATCCAACTTGTTTGCTCATGAAGACCTAGAGCTCATTTGAGGAGGCTCATCATTGAAATATGCAAACCAAGTCCTATAGTGGAAGGGTCCTCACATAGTTATGCATGAATGATAGTCTCTATGTAGTACCAATATAGCAATGGACTACAAGTGTGGATCTTTCAAAAGGAATAGTAGTGTTGCCCCCTTCTCTCTTTTTTTTTCCTTTTTCCTCTTTTTTTATTTTTTTGTGGCCTCTTTGGCTCTTTCTTTTTATTTCTCATTTGTCCTCTTTGGGATCTTCTGTTTGTCCTCTTTGGGATCTTTTCCTCACTTAAGGGCAACACTACATGTTTTACATGAATAAAAACAAGATCATCACACTTTATAAGAAGTACTCAACATAAAGACAAGTGAAAACTATCATGATGTATGCAAATGTATGCCTCTGCCAGTGTAGCAGGATACGCAATGATACTAGCGCGTCATGTAGCAATAATTGGGGCAAGGCCCAACTATCATGCGGCTCTACAATCAAGGAAAAGCATGTATGACATGAAGATCAAGTCATGAGATGGTGGATGTTGCATGCCAATATATCTCGGAAAGGCTATGGAAATGCCTTAATAGGTAGGTATGGTGGTTGTTTTGAGGAAAGATATAATGAGGCTTATGCATGAAAGAGCGTATCATGTCATGACTTTGGATGCACCGGCGGAGTTTGCACCAACTCTCAATGTGAGAAAGGGCAATGCACGGTACCGAAGAGGCTAGCAAAATATGGATGGTGGAAGTGCCAACAATTGAATACTCACATTAGTCCGAAGAACTCATACACTTATTATCGGTAACTTTCTATCTAGTTAGGAAATTCACAAAGAGACAAGTACCCCAAGGAGGATTGTTTGGAGGTTTGTTTATCCTTGCGCATCCTCGACTCATGGTAACACGAGGGTACTCTATATATTCCAACCCCTCCAGAGGTTAGCGATCAATTTAGTAGCTAGAGTTCTCAACTAATTTTTAGTTTTTGAAAAACACACGGATTTCTCAAAATACGACACCTATCACTAATAGGCTCAAGCTCTTGGCACCAATAGTCCAAACATTACTCAAATCAATACCTCGATACTATTGCAAGTTACTACTATACTTAAATAGCAATCTCAATTACCTACTCATGCAAGACACACAACTCAGTGCAACGAGCCAACTCTCTAAACAAGATAAGCATGATAACTCAAGAGAGTTCCAAAAGCAACCTAAATAAAAGATCTTTAGAAGATAAGCATGAAAACTAAGAGCTAAGCATGACAGTAGCTATGGAAAGATAAAGAACACACAAAAAGGATAAGCATGAAAAACTAGGTTGTGTTCTAGAGTGGAATGGAGCATGTCTCTCTCCCAAACAAGGTAGGCTAGGTTCCGACTCGTTATGACCAGAAAGAAAAACTAAAACAAACTATCAAGTAGAGAGCGGGACGCTCCAAGCATAGCACATAACATATGAAGTGATAAAAACATAGCATGGAGATGGACGAACTAATGATTGTTGATAGAGAAGGGGATGCACGGAGGCATCCCCAAGCTTATACGCTTGAGTCTCCTTGAATATTTCTTGTGGTGCATGGGGAATCCCTAAGCTTGAGTGCTTGACACTCATGTATCTTCTTTCATCATCTCCCATCGCATACTTGAAAACTCCCTTCATACGAAACTCACCATAAGCTGATTAGAGTGGTTAGTACCCTTAATAAAATAATTCATTAATTTCTGGAAATAAATATTTTCATGAAAATCTACTGCTTCTAATGATTTCCAAAAGATTTTTGCAAATAAAAAGTAAGCTTAGGATTTGCAAAACAATGAGAACGCAAAACATGGCAGAATTTGTGAAAAACAGAACAACAGGTAGTAAATAATTTATTCGGGGCACTAATGCAACTCAAATCAAAAAACTCAAAACACATGCCAGAAAGGCAATTATATAGAGCATTCTTTCAAGAAAAGGCAGATCAAAAAGATGACCTGGTGATTTTTGGAGAATTTTTCCGTCAAGCAGACCAAATCTGTTTTTGGACAGCATGTCATAATTTTTGACCTTTCTTGCAATCGGAGGCTATAACTTGGCACAAAGCTTAAAAATAAAGATACAATGTTGTTGCTACAGTAGTAACAAGCATCAAGACCACTAAAACAGAAAGTGAAAAACAAATTGGGTTGCCTCCCAACAAGCGCTTTCTTTTATGCCTTTGAGCTAGGCATAATGCAAGAAGATCAAGTGTTATCAACTCCAGAAGAATAACTTGCCCGAGTAACGGACTCATAAGATAACTTAATCTTCTTTCTAGGGAAGTGTTCCATTACCTTTCTAATAGGAAATTGGAATTTAGTAATTCCCTCTTTAATGTCAATGATAGCACCAACGGTGCAGAGAAAAGGACGTCCCAAAATAATTGGATATGAAGGATCACATTCAGTGTCCATAATAAGAAAATCAACGGGCACATAATTATCATTGACAATAATAAGAACATCATCAATTTCCCTAAAGGTTTCTTTATGGAAGAATCAACAAGACGAACACCAAAAGAACATTGATCATAAGGTTTCAAATCAAGCATATCATACATTCTTTTGGGCATAACGGAAGCACTAGCTCCAACATCACACAATGCAAAGCAAGAGATATTATTCAATTTTATTTTGACCATAGGATCCCAACCATCTTCTAGTTTCCTAGGAATAGAAGTCTATAGCTTGAGCTTCTCCTCCCTAGCTTTGATAAGAGCATTGCTAATATGCTCGATGAAGGCAATATTGAGTGTACTAGTGTGGGGGTCTTTAGCCATTCTTTGCAAAAGGGTGATAACTTCGGAGAGACTACAATTGTCAAAATCAAGGTTACTACCATTAATTAAAGTGGTAGTAATGTCATCTAAGCTCATTATTTTGGTAGTCTCTAAATTCATAGGACCTTCTTGTCCTATAGTTGAGGTATTAGCATCACCATTAATGGGTCCATTGGGACTAGGAGTGCGATGGGTGCTAAAAGTTTTGAGATCCTCAACAACTTGTATAGTAGCAATGGTAGTGTGTGTAGGAAGGCTCTTAATTCTCTTCCTCTTCTTTTTATCTAGACCATCTCTCTTTAAGTTTGGCTAGCATTCTTATGTTCTCATTAATTTGGACTTGGATAGCATTCATGGGTGTGGTGTTCCTTTCCTCAAGGGAGGAAGTTCTAATTTGAAGCATCTCTACATCATGAGCTATGTTGTCCACCTTCAAAGAGAGACTATCTAATTTTTCTAGTTTATCTTCTACACTCTTGTTGAAGGCTAGAAGTGATAAAATCTTTAAGGATGCTCTCTAATTCAGGAGTGGAGTTTTTGATGCTAGGATAATTGTTGTTGTTCCCATAGTTGTTGGATGGAAAAGGTCCAGGATTGCTACCAAAATTACTCCTAGAAGCATTGTCATTAAAGTTGTTCCTAGAGATAAAATTAACATCAACTTGCTCTCTTTCTTGAGAAGCCAAAGAATTTAAAGGAACATCATGAGGATCAATAGGAGCTTTCTTAGAAGTAGAGTCATGATCATGTCAACCTTATCATTAAGGGAGGAGATCTCCTCAACAGAGTTTACCTTCCTACCTGTTGGAGCTCTCTCGGTGTGCTATGGAGAATAATTTGTCATCATCTCATCCAATAGCTTTGTGGCAACACCAAGTGTAGTTGACATAAAGGTTCCTCCCGTGGACGAGTCTAACAGATTCCGCAAGGTAAAGTTCAATCCTGCATAGAAAGTTTGGATAACCATCCAAGTAGTCAAACCATGAGTAGGGCAATTCTTAACAAGAGATTTCACACGTTCCCAAGATTGAGCAACATGTTCATTATCCAATTGTCTAAAATTCATAATGTTAGTCCTCAACTGGACAATCTTAGCAGGCGGGTAATACTTCCCAATAAAAGCATCTTTGCACTTATCCCAAGAATCTACGCTTTTCCTAGGCAAATATTGAAGCCACACTTTCGCTCCTCCTCTCAAAGAGACAGGAAAAAGCTAAGTTTAACAATATCACCATCTACTTCTTTACATTTTGGCATATCACATAGCTCAACAAAATTGTTCAAGTGCAAGGCAGCAGCATCTCCAGCATCGGAGAATTGATATTTCATAACTAGGTTTAGTAAAGGAGGTTTAATCTCATAGACGTGGCTCCACTGGCGGGAGCAGCAATAGGAGTGCAGATAAAGTCATTGTTGTTGTGACTAGTGAAGTCACACAACTTGGTGTTCTCAAAGGAACCCATAGTAGCGGCAACAAGCAAGAACAAAGCAACTAATTTTTTTGAGGTTTTTGGTATAAGACTCTAAAGCAAAAACTAGAAAGCAAACTAAAAAGGCTAAAAAGCAAAGGTAAAAGATAGCGTGCAACTCCCCTATCTTGAAGACTGGAGTCCTCGGCAACGGCGCCAGAAAACTTTGCTTGATGACGAGATGATGTATATACTTCTCGCGCCCTGTTGGTTACCCCAAGTGGAAGGTTGAGATGTAGGTGTCTCCAACCCTGGCACTAGTAGAAGACGTGGACCTGCACACACACAAATAACTTTGCTCCCATCGAGTACAAAGAGGTTTTCAATCTCTCCGACCTTGTAGTTTGCAAAGGATCAAAACACAAGCGGGAAAAGTAATAGTGATTCCAACAAAAAAGTAAATGAAAGTGGTAAATGATGCAGGTGTAAACAATGATGGTGATATAGACCGGAGTCACATGATGTTCACTCGTGATGTCTCTCTCCCAAAAGACGATAAACAACTATGCTTGGTAAACAAATCACAGTTGGGCAATTGACAGAATTATGCACGCACCGCAATGCTAATGATGCTACTTGATAGTTAGAGGTTCAATAGTAATGGGTAGTACGCCAAGACAAGTAGACCGTTTATTCATCAGCATCTACTTACTAATCATCCACCTTGACATATCTATCCAGAACATCTCGCCGGTATTAAGTTGCGAGCCCCACCCAAAGTGTAAACTCAAAGCAACGGACAACTGCATTAACGAACTATGCGTAAGGTAAACAGTCCTTGCAACCATGGTCACAAGCACCGTTATTTTCTCCCTGGTGGCAACAACACATCCCCTAGTCTCATGTTTCTGTCACTCAATTTAGACATCGAGGGGGATGAACACATGATCATGCATGACGCCCCCTCTTGGATTTACAATCTACTACTCGGCCAAAGCAATAAATAGTAACGGAGAACATGCATGAATCACTAAGGAACATAATATAAAAGGATAATCAAATATATAACTCATAAAAATATGAACATCATCTCATAATCCATCGGATCCCAACAAACGGAGCATAACAATAGCAAGAGAATTACATAGACGCCTTGATCATGTAGGGAAGCTCACGAGGACTAACCATTGAAGCACAAGATTGGAGAAAAGACATCACATAGCTACTGGTCATGGACCCATGGTCCAAGGAGGACTACTCACGGCATGTCCGGGAAGCGTCCATGGCGGTGGAGAAGCTCCGGGAGCTCAATCCTCCCTCCGACAGGGTGCCGGGAAGAGGTCTCGTGACGTTCCTGATCTTGGAAGCGCTGCGATGGCGGAACGATGGAGAAATTCGCGATTCTGGAAGTTGTCGAAGGGTTTTATCTCGGAGGACTAAATATAGGCCAAAGGAGGGCACCGGAGGAGGTGGGGCCCACCCAGGCGGCCTCCTGGCGTGGCCGAGGGCCCCCTGTCGTCCACCTTCGGTGATCTGGAAGCTCTTGTTTCGCTGATTTTTTATATATTTTTCTTGGAATTTTTTGGGCTTTAGAAAATTGGGTAAAAGCCCCTGCAAAATAGACATCAGCAGACCGAAACTGCTACTGGGTGCACTGAGTTAGTAGGTTAGTCCAAATATGTGTAAAATTATATATAAGTGTAGCAAAACATATAACAATGTCAACCAAAAGATCATGGAACAAGCAGAAATTATAGATACGTTTGGGACGTACCAATCGCCTTATTAAGACTCGCCTTCACTACGGCTCCGGTGGATTTTGTTCCCTAAACTAAGGCACTGCCTATTGATAACCCACAAGTATATGGGATCATGATAGTTTTTGAGGGTAGAGTATTCAACAAAAAATATAGATTCGACACAAGGGGAGCCGAAAAATATTTGCACGTATTAGTAGCCGAGTTGTCAATTCAACTACACTTGGAGATTTAGTATGCGCAGCAGAGTGATCAGTAGCACAGTAATATGATAGTTTTGATAGTAGTGGTGACAGTAGCAGCAGCAACGGTAACACTAGCAACAGTAATGGTAATAGTGATAGCAGTTTTGTAGCAGTTGTAACAATAATAGAAACAATAGTAACTTAGCAAGAACAATATGTGGAAAACTCCTAGGCACTGGATCGGTAATATTGCTGGATGATATTCAACATGTATCAGTCATAACATAGGGAGACACAGAACTAGCTCCCGTTCATTGATATACTATAGGTATGCATTCTGTAAATAGTCATACATGCTTATGGAAAAGAACTTGCATGCCATCTTTTATCTTACCCTCACGTGGCAGCGGGTCCATAAGGAGACTAAGGAATATCAAAGCCTCCTTGATGGGGTTATAGTCCCAGGGTAGGGTCATAGGCCTGCCCTATAGGTCCTACCCAAGGACTACCCTTCACAGAGGACAAGGCCCTTAGACAGTTCCGACTGAACTAAGGACTCCCCCATCATCCAGTCGGCGACGAGCACTCGGAGCATATTTAACGTACCGACTGGATTCCAATCTGTACATCGTAACCTCCCAGGAGGGCAACGGTCATACGTTTTCATACACCATTATTAACATTTAAGGCTTACGTTACCTGTAACGTAGGCATTTATTCGCCACTATTCCACCCCTGTCCACCGGGCCATTATGAAGGGCAGCGCACCCTATATAAGCCGCCCTTCCCCACTGGTGCAGGGGTTGGCATTTACTGTAATCCTATAATCCACTTGACACTAAGCTCCCAAGAGCACTGAGACGTAGGGCTTTTACCTCCACCGTAGAGGGGCCTGAACTCATACATCCTCACCGTAGCTAAGGCTCTGCCCATCCTTTCGTACCCCATACATCTACTGTCAGACTTATACCCATGACACTCCTTTTAATAGAGAATCTGAAGAAAGCATTAACACATAGTGAATACATGAACTCCTCATACTACGGTAATCACTGGAAAGAATCCCAATTATTACCTACTAGCAACATCAATCTCCGAACATAGTGGATACTAGGGATCAAGCCCTAAACTAACTCGATTACATGATGAGTCTCATCCAGCTCCTCACCGACTTACAAGCCAATGAAGGGACTACTCACTACCGGTGGAGAGCATCATGGAATTGGCGATGAAGGAGGGTTGGTGATGACAAAGACCAAAGATTCCCCTCTCCAGAGCCCCAAATAGACACCAGATTTGGCCTCCCGATGAAGAACGGGAGGTGGCGGCGGTTGTGTATCATGAAATGCGATGAAACTTCCTCTCCTTTTTTCTCTGAAAATAGGAATTTATAATGCTCGAGATAGGGTTAGCCGAGCCTCGTGGGCCCCACTAGCCACCAGGCTATGCCACGGGGGGCTCGCGCGCCCCTGCGCCTAAAGGGCACCACGGGTCTCCCCTCCAATGGATCTTGGGTCCAGTATTTTTACTTTATTCCATAAAAAATCTCCAAAAAGTTTAGTTCCATTCCGAGAACTTTTATTTCTGCACAAGACAACACCATGGTAGTTCTGCTGAAAACAGCGCCAGTCCAGGTTAGTTTTATTCAAATCATGCAAACTAGAGTCCAAAACAAGAGCAAAAGCGTTAGGAAAAGTAGATAGGATGGCGACGTATCAACTCCCCCAAGCGTAACCCATTGCTTGTCCTCAAATAATTCAGTTAACAAACTGAAATTAAAAAGAAAAACTTTTACAAACTCTTTTGTTCTTGTTTACATATACATGCTTAGAGAGCACCCAGGTTTTTAGCATAAATCATGACTAATCATATCGGCTATAACCCTTAGAAACTATATTAGCTAATATCAATGGCATAATCAACTAGCGAGCAATAATAAGATAACTCAAACACCAACACTTTGTTAAAACAATCATGATACAATATGAAAATAGTGGTATCTCGCTAGCCCTTTCTGAGAATGCAAAACATAAATGCAGAACACCTCCAAAGTTCAGGAAGCAACTTGACATTGTAATTCCTGGTACAGGAGATACAGTCATGCTGCAACAACGTTTAACTAAACACAAATCATGAGGATGACAGCAGTGCTCTCAGGTTTGGTACTTACTTGAGAAAGTGATGACTCAAAGTAAAAGTAAAATAACATAAGAGTAAATAGAAAGTCCCTTGGCAAAGGGAAGCAGGGATTTGCCGTGGTGCCAGAGCTCATAGAAAAATCAGAGATAAATTATTTTGGGAGGTACACCCTTCCTGTCAACATTACGACCAAGAGTTATCATTCTCTTCCATGGTAAACAAATTAGCGACAGTTCCCAAGCGGTAAAAGTAAAGGTTTTCTCCCCTCCACCAACAAACTCACTCCACAGCTAACCGAATCCATGGGTGTCGTCCATACCAACAACAATTCAGGGGGAGTTTTGTTTAACTATTTGTGATTTATGATTTCGGGATTGGGAATCCCTTTTTAGCAGCCCCTCTCGTGCAAGGACGAGTGAATAAACACTCATCATGAGAATAACTCGCTTAGCATGGAAGATACCGACTGCCCCATGTTGCTCCATGAGTGGTCCAGGCACACAAAAAGAAGTTCATTTGAAGTATTAGAGGTGGCACATGCAAATTTACTTGGAACAACACGGTAATGCCGCATATAGGTAGATATAGTGGACTCATATGGAATAACTTTGTTTCAAGGATTTTGAAGCACAAGCAGTATTCCCGCTTAGTATAGGCAAAAGCTAGCAAATAGGTTGGGAAGCGACCAGCTAGAGAGCGAAGAAGGTCATGAACATGCTTATGAATAATTATCATTGCATACTAGCATGAGTAGGATATAAACACCATGAACAAAAATATCATGGAGGCTATGTTGGTTTTGATTCAACTACATGCATGAACATGTGCCAAGTCAAGCCACTCGAACATTCAGAGGAGGATACCATATCATCATACTACATCACAACCATTTTAATGTATGTTGACATACAAGATAAATCATTATCCACTCCTAGCAACTTAAACATGGCATGAACAACTATAATCTCAAATTTTCATTGCAAACATGTTTGGTCACAATACGCTAAATCATGAATATTGGTCTAAACATATTTACAAAAACAAAACAAAAAAGTTGAGTTCATGCCCGCTTCTCTGTGCCAGAATCACTTCATCAAATATCGTCATTATTGCCTTTCACTTTCACGACCGAACGATATGAAAATAATAATAATGCAAGAGTGTCGTGGACTAAGCTGGAGTCTGCATTTTATTCAAAAGGAAAAGACAAAGTAATATGGGCTCCTTATTAGATCAATAACAATGCATATGAAAGCCAGTCAACATTTTCATCGTGGTCTTCCCTTTGGGTACAACTCAATAAAGGGAAAACAAATTCAAAGAAACACACTAAAATATTTTTGGAGTTTTTAGTTTCTTAGAAGAAAGCAAATTAAAGAAGGGAAAACTGAAACGAGAAAAACTATTTACATGGGAAAGCTCCCAACAAGCAAAAGAAAAAAGAGAAATCTTTTTTGGTTTTATGCAAGTTTTTAAAACACACAAGAAGAAGTCAAGAAAACTAAATCTACGTGGATTATATAGTACAAGAGTGTGAACACCTACAACTAGAATATGTGAGCATGAATGTAAATTTGGTGGAAACACGTACTCCCCCAAGATTAGGCTTTTGGCCTAGCTTGGTAATCACCACCCGTATTGGTGTGGATAGTAGTCACTATGATAACTCATGGAAGCCCTTGGTGCAGCTTCCGCGGCATGACGGGCAGCCTCCACTACCGCGTTGTACTCATGCGCCTCCCTCTCATAGACGTAATATCTTCCTTTTCCCTGATAATCAAAGAGGGAAGGTGCACGCAAAATAACAAGCACACTAGATTTCTTATTAAACATTAGTTTGTAGTTATAATCGATAGTTGTGGACTTTATGAACTTGTGGCGCTTCATGGCCTCAAAATCTAAGTACTAAGTAGGAAGGATAGGATCACTAGAACGCGGTGACACACCACACTTCTTAGCTAAACGGGAGGCATAAATTCCTCCATAAATATGGCCACTATCATAATTGCGTTGCAATATGCGTGCTGCCATTGCTCCAAGATTATAGCATTTAATTCCAATTAACACATATGCAGGAGACTCCAGTCTGGGGCACATAAGGTACAACCATATTGCTTGCCCACTATGCATTTTCCATTAAAAAGTGCTAGGTAACGAATTGAAGGGAAGTGTATGCTATTAATTCTACCTTGAGTCACTCCCCTGTCTTCACCAAAGCAAAGACTTGTTAAAAATGCATTGTATTCAGATTTGGTGGTTCATCTAGCGATCCCCAAGTTGGAATTTTACATGCATCATAGAAATCATCTAGAGACATGGTGAAGGAATTTTCATAGAGGTTAAAGGAGACTCTGAATTCTCAAGGATAAAATTTAAACTCCTTATTGAAAGTTTCACTAAGATGATAATGTTGCGCGCACTTATCTGCGATGAAGGGTGCCAGCTCAGTATTATGAATGTATTGCTCAAACTCTTCCTTAATGCCTGCACCCAACATCAAGACATCACTTGGCCAAAGGCATGATTTGGTGTGGGATTCTCGCATCAAACTTTCACTTGGCTGAGCATAAGACCGTCATATCGGAGTCTCACTCGATGATGCTTTCGATGACTTCATCCTCGAAGAACTCCTCTTGAACCAGCTCATAATTCCTACATAGGAATTTCTGAAAATTTTGGGTCACACATAAAGTTTGCATGACATCACAAGAATGATAGAAACTACTCATAAGGATGTCTACAACCTAAAACAAGCATTCAAACTACTTGGAAATTCAAGAATTCAACCTGCAAGCTCATCTACAGCAACACCTAGAGTAGTTTATTACTTCTAAGATAAACCACTAAAGCAAAAAAATTGGAGGAGTGGGAAGTTACATACCAAGGAGCAATCCCCCAAAACAGTTTCAGAAATGGAGTGTCGAGCAAAGAGATCGATATCCATGGGTCTGAGAGCAAGAACACGGGATAGAGAGCTACATGGATTTTTTTTCTGGAGGTAAGTGACGAAGTGAGCTGAATGGATAAGTGAGGGGACACCCGAGGGGCCCACTACCCACCAGGGCACGCCTGGTGGGGGTGGCGCGCCCAGGTGCCTAGTGGACACCTGGAACACCCCCTTGTGATGTTTTCAGTGCGAGATATTCTCAAATATTCAGAAAATAATCATGTGAAAGTTTTAGGTCATTTGGAGAACTTTTATTTTTGGGCACTTTTTATTGCACGGAGAATCAAGAAAACGGTATAAACATGGTATTTATTGTATTTAACTAAAAATAACAGGAAAGGTAAAATGGGCACAGAAAGTTGTGCCTACTGAATTAATCGACCCCATGACTCTTGAAAATGATTCATTAACAAGGTTGATCAAGTCTTATTAACAACCACTTCCAATTGGCATGACCCCGAAGAATTTTCGTGAAACACTAAGTTACCTCAACGGGGATGTGCATATCCCCAACAATAAGTATTTCATATTTATTTTTGGCAGCACGTAGAGGTAGTTGAAAACTCCCATTTGTGATAGTCGGAGATTTTTCAATAACATTAACACCATTCGGTTGGAATTGTTTCCTCAGAAAATGCATCGTATGTTCTTTACCATTGACATGAAACGTGACTTTGCTTTGGTTGCAATCAATAACAGCCCCTGCAGTATTTAAGAAAGGTCTACCAAGGACAATCTACATATTGTCATCCTCGGGCATATCTAGTATAACAAAGTCTGTCAAGATAGTAACATCTGCAACAACAACGTGTACATCCTCGCAAATACCAATTGGTATGGCAGCTGATTTCTTAGTCGTTTTCAATGAAATTTTAGTGGGTGTGAGTTTATTCAAGTCAAGTCTTTTATATAAAGAGAAAGGCATAACACTAAATTTTCACATAGTTTCTTTTGATGGAACATGGTATAGATGGTATTCCTCGATCTCCTAGTTTTTTGGGTACTCCATCCTTAAAAGAGTAATTAGCTAGCATGGTGGAGATTTCATCTTCAGGTATTTTTCTTTTATTAGTGATGATGTCTTTCATATACTAACCATAAGGGGCCATATTTAAAATATCAGTTAAATGAGTATGCAGAAAGACTGGCCTAAGCATTTCAGCAAAGCGTTCAAATTCTTCTTCATCTCTTTTATTAGTTGGTTTAGGTGGATAAGGCATGGGTTTTTAAACTATGGCTCTTTTTCTTTGCCATGGTTTATAGCAACAAAATTTCTTTTATCATAATGTTTATTCTTAGGGGTTGGGTTATCAAGATCAACGACATGTCCTATCTCAACATCATTATCTGGTTTTTTTATCATTGTCAGGTTGAGCGTCAACATGAGCATCATCATTATCATTTCCATTATCACTAGGTGAATGCTCACTATGAGATTGAGTTTCAGCATTAGAGATAGAGATGTCATTAGCATTATCAGAAGGTTTTTCTATTTCAGGTTCACTAGAAGTATGCAAGGTCCTATCATTTTTTTTCCTAGAAGGACTAGGTGCATCAATATTAATTATTTGTGAATCTTGTTCAGTTCTTTTAGGATGACCTTCTGGATATCGTGGATCTTGAGTCATTGTTCCACCTCTAGTCATTACTCTAACAACATGATCATTCATATTATTATTCATTTCATGAAGTAACTCACTTTGAGATTTAGTAATTTGTTCTAATTGGGTTTGAAGCATGGAAGCATGTTTTCCTACACCTCTTACATCATTGGTGATTCTAAATAACAAGTCACTTAAGCGAGCAATCATATCAGAGTTTCCTTTCAATTGTTTCATAACATAGGAGTTGAAATGATCTTGCTTTCTAACATAATTATCAAACTCATATAAGCATTGACTAGGATGTTTATTGTAAAGGATGTCACCTTTATCAAACTTTAAAAGACAATTTACCTCCACCACCCGTGGTGGTGTTCTGAGACCATGCATCCCTTCGATAGGTGGTAAATTCTTAACATCTTCAACTTTAATGCTTTTTTTCCTTCATACATTTCTTTGTCTCTTGCATAGTTTTAGGACTAAGAAATAAGATACCCCTCTTATTTGGAGTGAGTCCAGGCGGCGGTTCAGGAAGTGTCCATTCATCATGATTCTTCAATATATTAGTTAATAATTCTTTAGCTTGTTCAACGGTTCGTTACCTGAAAACACAACCAGCACAACTATATAGGTGGTCCCTAGAAGCATCGGTTAGTCCATTGTAAAATATATCAAGTATTTCATTCTTCTTAAGAGGATGATTAGGCAAAGCATTAAGTAATTGGAGAAGCCTCCGCCAAGCTTGTGGGAGACCCTCTTCTTCAATTTGCACAAAGTTAAATATTTCCTATAAGGTAGCTTATTTCTTATGAGCAGGAAAATATTTTTCAAAGAAGGAATAAATCATATCGTGGGGAATATGCACACAACCAGGAGCTAGAGTATCGTGCCAAATCTTAGCATCACCCTTTAATAAGAATGGAAATAATTTGAGAATATAGTAGTAGCGAATTTTATCATCATGAGTAAATCGGGAGGCTATATCATTTAACTTAGTGAGATGTGCCACAATAATTTCATTTTCATAGCCATGAAAAGGATCAGATTCAACCAAAGTAATTATCTCTGGGTGGACACAGAATTCATAATCCTTATCAGTAACAAATATAGGTGAAGTAGCAAACTTAGGATCATATTTCATTCTAGCATTCAAGGATTTCTCTTTCAACTTGCATAGTAGTTTCTTAAGATCTTCTCTATCCTAACAAGCAAGAAAGTATCTAGTTATTTCTTCATCCATAACATAACCTTCAGGTACTTTAGCCATTTCAATTCTAGGATAGTCATGTCTAAAAGGTGTTTCAATATTTTCAGTTTCAAAAACTTCATCAGTTTCGATAATATCATCAGTTTCAACATGCTCAATTTCTTTAGCTCTAGCAAGTTGTTCATCAAGAAATTCACCTAGTGACACATTATCATCAAGCAAGGTACTAGCATCATCATTAGCTTCATTCATGGCGGAGGTATCATCATTAATAACTTGCGACATATCAGGATTACTAGCATGTGGTGGTGGTGTTGCAAGTCTATTCAAAACAGAAGGTGAATCAAGTGCATAGCTAGATGGTAGTTCCTTACCTCCCCTCATCTTAGAGGGAACGATCTTGGTTCTTGTATCTTTCAGATTCTTCAGTGATCAATAAATGGATATACCAAGTGACTCAAGAAATATAACTATGCTCCCCGGCAACGGCGCCAGAAAACGTTTTTGATAACCCACAAGTATTCGGGAACGCAATAGTTTTCGAGGGTAGAGTATTCAACCCAAATTTATAGATTCGACACAAAGGGAACCAAAGAATATTTGCACGTATTAGCAGCTGAGTTGTCAATTCAAACACACTTGGAGATTTAGTATCTGTAGCACAGTGATCAATAGCACAATAATATCATAGTTTTGATAGCAGTGGTGATAGTAGCAGCAGTAACGGTAATAGTAGCAAGAGTAATGGTAAAAGTGATAGAAGTTTTGTAGCAATTGTAACAACAGTTGTAACAGCAGTAGCAACAGTAGTAACTTAGTAAGAACAATATGTGGAAAACTCGTAGGCACTAGATCAGTAATATTGCTGGATGATATTCATCATGTATTAGTCATAATATAGGGCGACACAGAACTAGCTCCCGTTCATCGATATAATGTAGGCATGAATTCTGTAAATAATCGTACGTGCTTATGGAAAAGAACTTGCATGACATCTTTTGTCATGCCCTCCCGTGGCACCAGGGTCCATAAGGAAACTAAGAGATATTAAGGCCTCCTTTTAATAGAGAACCAGAATAAAGCATTACACATAGTGAATACATGAACTCCTCATACTACGGTAATCACTGGAAAGAATGCCAATTATTGTCACTTTGGGGTATGCGGATCCTAACACGTAGTAGTTGCATAAGACTTGCAAGATCGGATCAATAACATAGATATAATGGTGAAAACACAAGCGGTTTAGATCTGAAATCATGGCTCTCGGGCCCAAGTGACAAGCATTAAGCACAAAAAAGTCATAGCAACATCAATCTCCGAACACAGTGGATACTAGGGATCAATCACTAACAAAACTAACTCAATTACATGATGAATATCATCCAGCTCGTCACCAACTAGAAAGCCTACGAAGGGATAACTCACTCCCGATGGAGAGTATCATGGAATTGGCGATGAAGGAAGGTTGGTGATGACGAAGACCGAAGATTTCCCTCTCCGGAGCCCCAAACGGATTCTAGATTTGGCCTCCCGATGAGGAACATGAGATGGTGGCGGCTCCGTATCGTTAAACGTGATGGAACCTCCTCTCCTCTTTTTTCTCCAAAAATAGGAATTTATAGTGGTGGAGTAGGTTATCCGAGCCCCATGGGCCCCACTAGCCACCAGGGCGCGCTAGGGGGAGGGGGGTGGCGCGCCCTTGTGCCTAGTGGGCGCCTGGGGCCTCCCCTCCAGTGGATCTTGGTTCCAGTATTTTTCCTTTCTTCCATAAAAATCTCCAAAAAGTTTCGTTCCATTCCGATAACTTTTATTTCTACACAAAAACAACATCATGGTAGTTCTGCTGAAAACAACGTCAGTTCGGGTTAGTTTCATTCAAATCACACAAATCAGAGTCCAAAACAAGAGCAAAGCATTAGGAGAAGTAGATACGATGGAGACGTATCACCTATGAGTCACCGGCTCATTGAAGTTCTTCAACACGCACGCGGTCAGAAATCACATTCCCCTCCACAAAATGTAAGTACTATTCCAAAACAAATGTAGCTGGCATTTAAAATATTTTCTTGCGTTTCGAAAATGTTAGTGACTTTTTCAAAAATAGTATACAATGTTGAAAATTGTTTGTATAATTTAAAAACAAATCATACCATTCAAAAAACATACAAGACATCCATGAAAATTGTTCAAGTGTCTCAAAAAAATGTTCTACACATTATAAAAAATTATACAAAGGTAAAAAATGTTGTGTAATTTATAACTGTCATCATTTACCTCCATATATAGATGAGGAAGAACCTTTGAAGCCTATTCCCAATGACAATGCCCCCTGGGAAAAAGGAAAGGGGTCGCCATTCTCTTACTTTCCTCGATCGTTCCGATCATTTCTCTCATTCCCTTTTATTTGTTTTTAGGGTTGATTCGTTTTCTCCTCCTATCTACATAACTTTTTGGCTTCGTTTGTGAGCATATTAAGGAGGAGGATCATGATAGGCTTGGCAATCAAACATCAAAACTCAGCCACTCTTATGGAGATGAACAAGTGCATCAAGGACAGAGCAGATCAACTCTTGGTGAAGAACGAGGAGATTATGCATAGATGGCGGGAGTACTTTGACAAGTTGTTCGATGGGGAGAGTGAGAGTTCTACCATTGAACTGGACGACTCATTTGATGATATTAGCAAGCATTTTGTGTGGCGAATCCAGGAGTCAGAGGTCAAGGAGGCTTTAAAGAGGATGAAAGAAGGCAAGGCGATGGGCCCTCATTGTATCCCCATTGAGGTGTGGAGAGGCCTCGGGTACATAGCGATAGTATGGCTAACCAAAGTTTTCAACCTTATTTTTTGGGCAAACAAAATGCGAGAAGAATGGAAACGGATAAAAATATTAGTACCAATCTTCAAGAACAAGGGGGGTGTTCAGAGTTGTACTAATTACCGTGGAATTAAACTGACGAGTCATACAATGAAGTTATGGGAGAGAGTCATTGAGCACCGCTTAAGAAGAATGACAAGTGTGACCAAAAATCAATTTGGTTTCATGCCTCGAAGGTCGACCATGAAAGCCATATTCTTGGTGCAACAACATACTGAGAGATATAGGGAGTAAAAGAAGGACCTCATATGGTGTTCATTAACTTGGAGAAGGCCTATGATAAGATATCGTGCAATGTTATGTGGTGGGCCTTGGAGAAACACAAAGTCCCAGCAAAGTACATTACCCTCATCACGGACATGTACGATAATATTTTGACAAGTGTTCGAACAAGTGATGTCGACACTCATGACTTCCCGATTAAGATAGGACTGCATCAGGGGTCAGCGTTGAACCCTTATCTTTTTTCCTTGGTGATGGATGAGGTCACAAGGGATATACAAGGAGATATCCCATGGTGTATGCTCTTTGCGTATGATGTGGTTCTAATTGATGATAGTCGGAGGGGCGTCAACCTTAAGTTGGAGTTATGGAGACAAACCTGGGAATCGAAAGGTTTTAGACTTAGTACAAGTAAAACCGAGTACATGAGATGCATGATTGTTCTGCTGTGTATCCCTTGCAACGGCGCCAGAAATAGTTGTGTCGACGGCACCAGGAATCCTTGAGCTACGGCTACGCCTTAAGGGACTTCCTAGGCAAGTATGCAAAGGATTTCCCCCGTGGCCTTGGAGCCTTGCGTTGGTGTTCCCTCGAAGCGGAAAGGGTGATGTAGCACAGCGACGGTAAGTATTTCCCTCAGTTTGAGAACCAAGGTATCAATCCGGCGGAAGAGTATCTCAAGATCCTGCACAAACACAAAAGCTTGCACCCAACGCTATGAAGGGGATGTCAATCCCTTATAGATTGTTTTCCAAGTGAGAACTGAAAGCAACAAAGTAACAAAGCAAAGTAAAAGCGGAGTTGTAAATGATGGATGTGAATAGACCCGGGGGCCGTAGTGTTTACTAGTGGCTTCTCTCATGAAAGCAAGTAGACGTTGGGTGAACAAATTACTGTCGAGCAATTGATAGAACTGTGCAGAGTCGTGACGATATCTATGCAATGATTATTTCTATAGGCATCACGTCCGAAACAAGTAGACCGATACTTTGTGCATCTACTACTATTACTCCACACGTCGACCGCTATCCAGCATGCATCTAGTGTATTAAGTCCATAAGAACAGAGTAACGCCTTAAGCAAGATGGCATGATGTAGCGGGATAATCTCAAACCAATGATAAAAACCCCATATTTTTACCCTTGATGGCAACTACTTGATGTGTGCCTTGCTGCCCCTACTGTCACTGGGAAAGGTCACAACATGGTAGAACCCAAAACCAAGCACTTCTCCCATTGCAAGACTTATAGATCTAGTTGGCCAAACAAAACCCAAGACTCGGAGAGACTTACAAGGATATCAAATCATGCATATAAGAAATCAGCAAAGACTCAAATATATATCATAGATAATCTGATCACAAGTCCACAATTCATCGGATCTCGACAAACACACTGCCAAAGAAGATTACATCGGATAGATCTCCATGAAGATCATGGAGAACTTTGTATTGAATATCCAAGAGAGAGAAGAAGCCATCTAGCTACTAACTACGGACCCGTAGGTCTGAAGTGAACTACTCACGAGTCATTGGAGGGGCGATGATGATGATGAAGAAGCCCTCCACCTCCAAAGTCCCCTCCGGCAGGGTGCCGGGAAGGGTCTCCAGATGAGATCTCGCGGAAACGGAAGCTTGCGGCGGCGGAAAAGTATTTTCGAGGGTCCCCTGATTTTTTGCGGAATATTTGGGAATATATAGGCGCAAAACCTAGGTCAGGGGCGGCCAGGGAGGCCACAAGCCTGCCCACCGCCGCCTCCCCCTGGTGGCGGAGTGGGGGCTTGTGGGCTCCGTGGAGCCCACCTGTCTTGGCCCAAACGCTCCGTGGACTTCTTCCGTTCGGGAAAAAAATCATTTCGGGGTTTCTATTCCGTTTGGACTCCGTTCCAAAATCTGATCTGAAAAGAGTCAAAAACACGGAAAAAACAAGAACTGGCACTTGGCACTGAATTAATAAGTTAGTCCCAAAAAGATATAAAAAGGTACATAAAACATACAAAGAAGGCAAGATAACAGCGTGAAACCATCAAAAATTATAGATACGTTTGAGACGTATCAAGCATCCCCAAGCTTAACTCCTGCTCATCCTCGAGTAGGGAAGTGATAAGAATGAATTTTTGATGTTTTCATGCTACCTAGCATAGGTGTCCTTTGTAATTCCTCTTGTGTGACGTGAATGTTCAGATCCATTAGATTCAAAACAATAGTTTTCTATTGACGTGGAAACAATAATAATTCAAGCAAACTAGCAAAGTAATCATGAACTTTCAAAATAACAAGGCCAAAAGAAAGTTATCCCTACAAAAGCATATAGTCTGGCTATGCTCTATCATCATTGCACAACGAATTTAAATCACGCACAACCTCGGTATTGGCCAAGTAATTGTTTCACACCTTTACTTTCTCAAACATTTTCAACTCTCACGCAATACATGAGCGTGAACCATGGTTATAGCACTATAGATGGTGTGGAATGTAGTGGAGGTTGCAAGACAAAAAAGGAGAAGATAGTCACATTAACTAGGCATATCAATGAGCTGTGGAGATGCTCATCAATAGATATCAATGTGAATGAGTAGGGATTGCCATACAAATGATGCACTAGAGCTACAAGTATGTGAAAGCTCTTAAAGAAAACTAGTGGGTGTGCATCCAACTTGCTTGCTCACGAAGACCTAAGGCAATTTTGAGGAAGCCTATCATTGGAATATACAAGCCAAGTTATATAATGAGAATTCCCACTAGCTATATGGTGGTGACAAAACGAGAGACTCTCAATCATGAAGATCATGGTGCTCAAAATGCACAAGTGTGGAAAAAGTGGTAGCATTGTCCCTTCTCTCTTTTTCTCTCATTTTTTTTATTTTGGTGGGCGCTTTGGCCTCTTTTTTGTGAGGACATGGGACAATGCTCCAATAATGATGATCATCACACTTTCAACTCAAAACTTAGAGCATTTATGACTCTATATGGAATGCCTTCGGTAGTGTACCGTGGCAATGATCTAGCATGGCATACACATCAATGGAAACATCATGCTAGCTATCTTACGATCGTGCAAAGGCAATGTAGACGTGGTGGCACATATCATGGCGGTAGTTGCATGGCAATATATCTCGGAATGACTTTGAAAAGGCCATAGTAGGTAGGTATGGTGGCTGTTTTGAGGGAGGCTAAAGGTGGGTTTTGTGCACCGGCGAGAGTTGCACGGCACTAAGAAGATAGTGATGGTGGAAGGTGAAAGTGCATCTAAACCATGGACTCAACATTAGTCATGAAGAACTCATATACTTGTTGCAAAAGTTTTATTAGTAATCGAAACAAAGCATTCAACGCATACTCCTAGGGGAAGGGTTGGTAGGTATAAACCATCGCGTGATCCCGACCGCCACGCAAAGGATGACAATCAATATACTAATCATGCTCAGATTTCATCACATAGCGGTTCACCATACGTGCATGCTACGGGAATTACTAACTTCAACACAAGTATTTCTAGATTCACAGCACCTTACTAGCATGACTTCAATATTACCATAACCACAACTCAAAACTAATTGAGATGAATCAAACTTCTCTAACTATTCAATGCACATGAAGGTGGAAGTTTTCGTATCCCTTTGGATAATTACCCCTTTTTGAGACTACTTTCAAAGCATAGATCAACTACCAAGCCACGCACCGCTATGCTCTAAAAGATATAAGTGAAGCACATAGAGCAAAAGTATCTAGCTCAAAAGATATAAGTGAAGCACATGTCAGCTGAATTGTCTACCAAAAGATATAAGTGAAGCTCGACAAAATCACGGTGTGTGCATGTCTCTCTCTCTAGGAGTGCAGCAAGGATGATTGTGACACAACAAAAATAAAAGACTCCTATGATACAAGACGCTCCAAGCAAAAAAAACATAACATGTGGTGAATAAAAATATAGCCCCAAGTAACGTTACCGATGGATTGAAGACGAGAGAGAGGGGATGCCTTCCCGGGGCATCCCCAAGCTTAGGCTTTTAAGGCATACTTGAATCTCTTGGGGTGCCTTGGGCATCCCCAAGCTTGAGCTCTTGCCACTCTTTATCTTTTTGTCCATAAGAACTTCACCCAAAACTTGAAAACTTCACAACACGAAACTTAAACAGAAACTCGTGATAACATTAGTACAAGAAAGCAAACCACCACTTCCTTAGGTACTGTAGCAAACTCAAATTCTACTTGTGCTGATGTTGGTTTACTATACTTTCAATCTTACATGGCTAATACCCCCGATACTATCCATAGTTTCATCAAAATAAGCAACCAACACAACAAAAACAGAATATGTTAACAGCAGACCAGTCTGTAGCAATATGTATGTTTCGTATAACTCTATTACTTCAAAAATTCTGAAAAATTACGAAAGTCTGAAGAATTTGTGTAGAAATCAGCATAAAAAAGAATCAACTCAAAATCTCTTATAGAAAAAATATGAAAATTATTTTTGTGAGCAGAAAGTTTCTGTCTTTTCCAGCATGACCAAACGATCATCCTCAAGACTAATCATAACGGTTTTGCTTGGCACAAACGCAAAAAGAAACACAAAAAACACAATCATAACAGAATTATGAAAGTGTGGAAAACACAAAACATAAAGAAAAAGGATATATTCATTGGGTTGCCTCCCAACAAGCGCTTTTGTTTAACGCCCTTAGCTAGGCGAAAGTGATAGAATCACGTATAGTCATCTTTGGTGCTCAAACCATAGGTAGCCCTCATCATAGATTCATAAGGCAATCTTATTTTCTTTCTAGGAAAGTGCTCCATGCCCTTCTTTAAGGGAAATTGAAATATAATATTCCCTTCCTTCATATCGATGATAGCACCAATAGTCCTTAGGAAAGGTCTACCAAGAATAATGGGACATGAAGGATTGCAATCTATGTCAAGTACAATGAAATCCACTGGTACATAGTTCTTATTTGCAACAATAAGAACATCATCGATCCTCCCCATGGGCTTCTTGACGGTAGAATCCGCAAGATGCAAATTAATAGAACACTCTTCAATCTCATGAAAACCAAGAATATCACATAAAGACTTTGGAATCGCGGAAACACTAGCACCCAAATCACACAAAGCATTGCACTCAGAGTTTTTGATCTTCATTTCGATAGTAGGTTCCCACTCATCATGAAGTTTTCTAGGTATCGAGACTTCTAGTTCGAGCTTCTCTTCAAGAGATTTCATCATAGCATCTACGATATGCGCGGTAAAGGCTTTGCTTTGGTTATAAGCATGTGGAGAGTTTGCAATGGATTGCATCAAAGAAATGCATTCAAACAAGGAGCAATTATCATAATTGAATTCCTTGAAATCCAAAGTGGGAGTTTCATTCCTACCCAAAATTTTGACTTCTTCTACTCCACTCTCCACACCTTTATCATCAAGATAGGTGGACTCCGAATCATTGGGGCTTTTTTCAACCAAAGTGGACTCATATCCAGCCCCTCCGTAAGTAGCTTTGACACGCGAAAACAAAGATTCAAGAGGAGACACACCAAGCACTTTAAGATCTTCGCGATTTGCATCACTAGAACGCACCCTTTTAAACAATTCATGTCTAGCGCGAATTTGGGCGGTTCTTTCTTTGCTCTCATTCATGGAGATACGCATAGCTTTCAAAGTTTCATCCAAGTTGATCTTGGGAGGAGCGCATCTAACTTTCAAAGCATCAATATCACAAGACATCCTATCAACACTCTTAGCCAAATCGTCTATTTTGAGTAGTGTTTCCTCTATGGACGCGTTGAAAATCTTTTGAGAGTTGATGAATTCTTTGATATTACTCTCTAGATCAGAGGGTAATTTGTTATGATTTCCATAAGTGTTGCCGTCAGAATTGCCATAATTGTTAGAGGAGTTACTAGGAAAAGGCCTAGGAACATAGTTTCTTCTAAAAGCATTGTTGTTGCCAAAATTGTTCCTACCAACAAAATTCACGTCCAAACTAGCGTTGCTACTCTCAATCAAAGAAGATAGTGGCATGTCATTAGGATCTACGGTAGCATTTCTACTAGCAACCAAATTCATCAACTCGTCCATCTTAGCACTAAGCGAGTTAATCTCTTCTATAGCGTGCACCTTTTTGCTAGCAGGCGACCGTTCAGTCTGCCACTGAGAGTAGTTGGTCATGATATTGTCTAGGAGTTTTGTAGCGTCTCCTAACGTGATTTCCATGAACGTTTCACCTGAGGCAGAGTCCAAGATATTGCGAGAAGCGAAATTCAAGCCAGCGTAAAAGATTTGTATAATCATCCACAAACTCAAGCCATGAGCAGGACAATTTCTAATCATAAGCTTCATCCTCTCCCAAGATTGTGCAACGTGTTCATGATAAAGTTGCTTGAAATTCATGATATTGTTACGTAAGGAGATGATCTTAGCCGGCGGAAAATACTTGGATTTGTAAGCATCCTTGCACCTATCCCAAGAATCGATACTATTTTTAGGCAAAGAAGAAAACCAAGTTTTTGCGCGATCTCGCAACGAGAAAGGAAAAGGTTTCAACTTAATCACGTCATTATCCACATCTCTTTTCTTTTGCATATCGCAAAGCTCAATGAAGGTATTGAGATGGGATGCGGCATCTTCACGAGGAAGGCCAGAGAATTGCTCTTTCATAACAAGATTCAGTAAAGCTTCGTTGATTTCATACGATTCCGCACTAGTGGCGGGAGCAACCGGAGTACTAATAAAATCATTATTATTAGTGCTCGAGAAGTCGCAAAGTTTGGTGTTTTCACACATGATGTCTTCAACAAACAAACAAGCACACAAGCAAGCAAGAAACCGGCAAAGGAAAACGGCAAGGGCAAGAGAAAATGGCGAAGGAGAAAGGCGAATGAAAACGGCAAATGTGAAGTGGGGGAGAGGAAAATGAGAGGCAACTGGCAACAAAAGTAAATGCAAGAGAAGAGTTTGTGAGACCTACTTGGATAGATCTTGATTTCTCCTCCCTGGCAACGGTGCCAGAAATACTTCTGATTGTTCTGCTGTGTATCCCTTGCAACGGCTCCAGAAATAGTTGTGTCGATGGCACGAGGAATCCTTCAGCTACGGCTACGCCTTAAGGGACTTCCTAGGCAAGTATGCAAAGGATTTCCCCCGTAGCCTTGGAGCCTTGCGTTGGTGTTCCCTCGAAGCGGAAAGGGTGATGTAGCACAGCGACGGTAAGTACTTCCCTCAGTTTGAGAACCAAGGTATCAATCCGGTGGAAGAGTATCTCAAGAACCTGCACAAACACAAAACCTTGCACCCAATGCTATGAAGGGGTTGTTAATCCCTTATAGATTTATTGCCAAGTGAGAACTGAAAGCAACAAAGTAACAAAGCAAAGTAAAAGTGGAGTTGTAAACGATGGATGTGAATAGACCCGGGGGCCGTAGTGTTTACTAGTGGCTTCTCTCATGAAAGCAAGTAGACAGCGGGTGAACAAATTACTGTCGAGCAATTGATAGAACTCTGCAGAGTCGTGACGATATCTATGCAATGATTATTTCTATAGGCATCACGTCCGAAACAAGTAGCCCGATACTTTCTGCATCTACTACTATTACTCCACACGTCGACCGCTATCCAGCATGCATCTAGTGTATTAAGTCCATAAGAACAGAGTAACGCCTTAAGCAATATGACATGATGTAGAGGGATAATCTCAAACCAATGATAGAAACCCCATATTTTTACCCTTGATGGCAACTACTTGATGTGTGCCTTGCTGCCCCTACTATCACTGGGAAAGGTCACCACATGGTAGAACCCAAAACCAAGCACTTCTCCCATTGCAAGAATCATAGATCTAGTTGGCCAAACAAAACCCAAGACTCGGAGAGACTTACAAGGATATCAAATCATGCATATAAGAAATCAGCAAAGACTCAAATATATATCATAGATAATCTGATCACAAGTCCACAATTCATCGGATCTCAACAAACACACCGCCAAAGAAGATTACATCGTATAGATCTCCATGAAGATCATGGAGAACTTTGTATTGAAGATCCAAGAGAGAGAAGAAGCCATCTAGCTACTAACTACGGACCCGTAGGTCTGAAGTGAACTACTCACGAGTCATTGGAGGGGCGATGATGATGATGATGAAGCCCTCCACCTCCAAAGTCCCCTCCGGCAGGGTGCCGGGAAGGGTCTCCAGATGAGATCTCGCGGAAACGGAAGCTTGCAGTGGCGGAAAAGTATTTTCGAGGCTCCCCTGATTTTTTGCGGAATATTTGGGAATATATAGGCATAAAACCTAGGTCAGGGGGCGGCCAGGGAGGCCACAAGCCTGCCCACCACCGCCTCCCCCCTGGTGGCGGAGTGGGGGCTTCTGGGCTCCGTGGAGCCCACCTGGCTTGACCCAAAAGCTCCCTGGACTTCTTCCGTTTGGGAAAAAATCATTTCGGGGTTTTTATTCCGTTTGGACTCCGTTCCAAAATCAGATGTGAAAAGAGTCAAAAACACTGAATAAACAGGAACTCGCACTTGGCACTGAATTAATAAGTTAGTCCCAAAGAGATATAAAAAGGTACATAAAACATAAAAAGAAGGCAAGATAACAGCGTGAAACCATCAAAAATTATAGATACGTTTGAGATGTATCAATGCACTTTTAGTACTACTAGGCACGAGGAGGAGGAGAATGTTAGCCTTGATGGGCAGATGGTGCCTCAGAAGGACACCTTTCGATATTTGGGGTCAATGTTGCGGAAGGATGGGGATATCGATGAAGATGTGAACCATCGAATTAAATCCGGATGGATGAAGTGGTGCCAAGCTTATGGAATTACCTGTGACAAAAGAGTGCCACAAAATCTAAAAGGCAAGTTCTATAGAACGGCGGTTCGACCCGCAATGTTGTATGGCAATGAGTATTAGCCGACTAATAGGCGACATGTGCAACAGTTAGGTGTGGCGGAGATGCACATGTTGAGATGGATGTGTGACTACACAAGAAATGACCAACTCCAAAATGATGATATACGAGATAGAGTTGGATAGGGCCGGGCCCATAGGTGTGGTGACTGTGTGGCCCACACAAGGCCCATAAATTGAGGGGCCCCAAAAAAATTATACTATGGGCCTAGGTGTTGGGCCGTTGTCGCTTACTCGTGTTTACTGGACGCCCAACCTGCTGTGGCGTTCATACCCTTGCATGGACTTGATACTCGAGATCGATCGATCATATCCTAAAGAAAAGGATCCGTCCATCGTGGATGTGTCATGAACATCACTCGTGATTCCATTCCTGGACGACAGCAGGTCCAAACTTCGAGTAGCGTCACCTAACCCGCATCGCCAATTGCGAAGATCGCGTCCCGAACGCACGCACCACGCGTCCAGGTCGGACGTGCCTCCCGGCTCCTCATTCCAGAACAAACCGAAGCAGTGAACAAAAAATCGATCAGTCTATTCGTCCGCCTTCCAACCCAGCAACACGCTATGGTTCTCCAATCGAGTGTCTTGTGAGTTGATCCTCCTTTTGTTTTTTTAGAATGGAACCAGCCTAATCTTAATAACGGGATGAGGGAAAAAAAGATAAAGACTCGACCATGGACGGACTCGAAGAAACAGATGGCGTCGAACCGAAACCTCGCTGCATCGGTCGGTCTGTAGCATGTACACGCATATGTAAGAAATACGCTACAGTATGCGTAGCGAGCATGCTACCGTATTCCTACGTAGTCGGACCCAATATGGCATATAATACCTAGCGTCGATGCCCTAATTCGACAAATCCAAAGCTTTTTCCTCGCAATCACGCGCGAACAAGAATCTCCAGCTCTCTGCTCCGCTCCGATCGCCCCGCCGCCATGGCGCACCACCGCTGCCGCACCTGCCTGCGCCGTGTCACCACCATCGCGGGCGGTGTGTCAGCCGACCTCCTCCTCCTCGTTGGCGGCCATACCTACGGCCATGGGCAGCTCTTCTCGCCGGGCTTGCTACCCCTTGGCCTCGGCGGCTGCGCCGATTGCTCGTCATCCTTTGCCCCGCCGCCCTTCGCTCTCTCACCGCTGCCGCCCTACCTCCTATCGGAGGCCGAGGCCGAGGCCCCGCAATAGGAAGCCAATCTCCCATGCCGCTTCTGTCCGCCATCGCTCACCGCCGTCGCCGCCGCCCTGCCTCCCCTCGAACTTGGACTTGGACTCGGAGGCCAACCACTCGCACGATGACGCCGATGTTGTCTTGCTCCCGGACTGGGAGGTCCTTCTCCTTGCTGACATTTGGCTTGGCTCCAAGGCGAGGTGCGCCATCAAGGGTGGGGCTTCGTCCCCGGCGAGAGTGCTCGGGAGGCTGCCGGGGTCGGGCCGCCACGCCTACCTCTGTCCAAGGCCCGAGCCTGCCCGAAGTATCCCACCGCTCCAAGCACCGGTGCTGCTCCCCACCTCGGTTGCCTCTACTGATTGTCCTGGCCGCGCACTACTGAATTGGAGAGATCGGATCGCGTTCAGCTCTGCAACTCTCGACACTGGGGATGTTCTGGTGTTTGCCAAGGGTGTTAACCACGCTGCTGATGGAGTCCAGTGCATCTATCGCCACTGCGGCGATGCCCATGGGGTCGTGGCCTTATTCCCGGCCATCATGTGTTGAATAATTAGGCACAATTTCCATGATTAATTCTAGAATATAAAGCATGACGATACCAGCTACTAACATGTGAAACTCTAACATACTAGATGCAGCAGACAACATGAATAGCAGCAAGACCATATAGCAAAACATGTACGCATCTAACATGTTCATCACGCTAACGGGAACACAACACACGTACCGAACGTTTGTAGAGGAAGCGTATGTGTTCGGTGCAGACACGTTGTTGACGATGACGTTGGCGATGACGGGACGAAGTAGACGACGCTTGAGGTGGCGGTACGCAGCACCGCCCGACTTGCTTGGTAGACGACCCGTTGTGCAAGCAGCGAGCAGCCGTGCAAAGCGCTTCCCAAAAACCTAATTCGCCTTCTCTTGTACAGGATCGCAAAGGCGACTGGTTCCGGAGACCTGCTCCCTCGTTCGCCATTGGACGCCGGCGCTCGAGATGAGGTAGACTACAATGGCGGTGCAAGTTGTGAGACGAGGCAAAACCCTAGATGTTTTTCGGTGTGTCTTTGGCCGACCCCGATAAGCTGTATATATAGGATGACCAAGGTCGGTTCCGTGTCGCGACCACGTCTCAAACCGACTTCGTTTCCAAGTCGTATACTTACCGCACAAGAAATTAACTTGTCTGCCAAGACATAAAATAATAAAACGGCAAAAGGTAGCCGTGCCCCGGCAACGCATCGAACCGGAATTTGGCAGAATATTCACGCACATGTCGCACGTATGCACCGCCCGGCCCGGCCAGGCTAGGTGAGCGAGCGTGCGTGTGTGGTTCTCTCATTTCTCTTCTCAACACACACTTAGAGTGGTGGGGAGAACTCACTATATAAAGAGGTCCAACACTTCCTCCACTAGTGAGCTTACTAGAGATTACCCAAATCTCCTAGATTGCTACGTTTTACAATCGAAGCTCATATAGGTGTGTTCTTTCAAGTTTGTTCTGTAGGACAACATCTTTGCTATAATAGCCAATAGAATCACATTAAGGAATGTTGCCAACCTGCCTAACAGTACTTAAGCCTTACATCTCTGAGAGTTTTGCATCTTCACTTAGAGACGGTCACTTATTACTCTCCTCTGTTAACCAATAGCTTGTTCTTCCCAGGTCCTAATTCACGGGATCTCCAATCACAAAGGTTGGGTTACTACTATGGAGTAACGTCTATGGCTCTCATACCCATCTCCCTAGATGCACTATCTATCACATTGCGTGATAGTCCCTTTGTAAAAGGATCTGTCAGGTTTTTTGTTTGTCTGAATATACGTAAGAGTTATTACTCCAGAGTTTCTCAACTTCCTGACAGATTTTAAACGTCTCTTCATGTGTCTTGATGACTTCGCGTTATCCTTAGAATTATTCACTTTAGCGATAACCGTTTGGTTGTCACAATTCATAAGAATAGCCGGTACAGGTTTTTCAACCACAGGCAAGTCCATCAAGAGTTCACGCAGCCATTCTGCCTCTACAGTGGTTGTGTCTAACGAAGTTAGTTCTGCTTCCATAGTTGACCTTATCAATATGGTTTGCTTGCAAGACCTCCATGACACTGCACCACCTCCATGAGTAAATACATACACACTTGTAGCATAGAGTACATCAACATCAGAGATCCAATTTGAATCACTATATCCTTCTAGCACAGCGGAGTGCCCTGAATAGTGAATTCCATAACTCATAGTACCTCTCAGATAGTGCAAGACCCTTTCTAGTGCATGACAATGATCATTACCTGGGTTGGACATGAACCTACTCAGTTTGCTCACAGCAAAAGAGATGTCTGGTCTTGTAGCGCTAGCTAGGTACATGAGTGAACCGACAATTTGAGAGTATCTTAATTGCTCTCTCGTTTCTTTCTTGTTCTTTCTAAGTGTCACGCTGGGATCATAAGGTGTTGGAGAAGGCTTGCTATCCATAAAGTTGAAATGGCTCAAGACCTTCTCAACATAGTGAGACTGCGTTAGAGTAATCCCACTCTCATCCTTAATAATTTTGATGTTTAGGATCACATCGGCTTCTCCCAGATCTTTCATGTCAAAACTCTTTGATAGGAAAGTCTTGACCTCATTGATCACAACAATGTTTGTACCAAAGATCAATATGTCATCCACATACAAACAAAATATGACACTATTGCGTCCGCCATGGCGATAGTAGACACACCTATCAACATCATTAATGAAAAATCCCGCATGAGTCAATGTTCTTTCAAACTTCTCATGCCATTGCTTAGGTGCTTGTTTCAGACCATACAAAGATTTTAGCAACTTGCACACCTTTTTCTCTTCTCCTTTTACCACAAACCCATCAGGCTGATCCATATAAATTTCCTCTTCCAACTCTCCATTTAGGAAAGTTGTCTTTACATCCATTTGATGAATGATCAGACCATAAGAGGCAGCCAGGGAAAGTACGACCCGAATGGTGGTTATTCTAGCAATAGGTGAATAGGTGTCAAAGTAATATTTGCCTTCTTTCTGAGTGTAGACCTTGGCCACAAGTCGCGCCTTGTACTTATCAATGGTACCATCAGGCCTTAACTTATTTTTGGACACCCATTTACAACCCACGGTTTTACAACCATAAGGTCGTTCAGTTAACTCCCAAGTTCCATTAGAAAGAATTGAGTCCATCTCACTATGAACAACTTCTTTCCAATCATCTACATCTGGAGACGCATATGCCTCTTCAATAGTCTTGGGAGTATCGTCCACAAGGTATACAATGAAATCATCACCAAAGGATTTTGCAACCCTTTGTCTCTTGCTCCTTACAGGAGCTTCATCGTTATCCTTCTCATGGACTTCCTCGGGTGTTTGTTCAATATAATCATCAAGTGTACTAGATTTAGAATTTAACTCAGAAGAAAATCTAGCAATGTTATGCATATCTTTCATAGGAAACATATTCTCAAAAAATGTTGCATCACGAGATTCCATTACAGTATCTACATGCATATCAGGAACCTCAGATTTAACTACTAAAAATCTATAAGCAATGCTCCGCTGAGAATAACCCAGAAAAACACAATCCACTATCTTTGGTCCAAGTTTGCGTTTCTTGGGGATAGGAATATTGACCTTTGCCAAACATCCCCAAGTGCGCAAATAAGAAAGTGATGGTTTTCTCCCAACCCACTCTTCATAAGGGGTTTTCTCTTTATTTTTGTTAGGGACTCTATTCAAGACATGACATACAGTCAACAAAGCCTCCCCCCACCGTGCCTTAGATAAACCAGCAGTGTCTATCATGGCGTTCACCAAGTCAGTCAACATGCGGTTTTTCCTCTCGGCAATCCTGTTTGATTGGGGCGAATAGGGAGGCGTCGTCTCATGAATAATACCATGTTCCTCACAAAATTCATCAAAAACTTTGGAAAAATATTCTCCACCACGATCCGACCTAAGACGCTTGATCGTTCTCTCTAGTTGATTTTCAACTTCTGCTTTATAGATCTTAAAGTAATCGAGAACTTCATCTTTAGTTTGCAACAAATAAACATAGCAAAATCTAGTCGCATCATCAATCAAAGTCATGAAATATTTCTTTCCACATTTTTTCAACACACCATTCATCTCACATAGATCAGAATGCATGAGTTCTAGAGGTGCCAAGTTTCTCTCTTCGGCAGCCGTGTGAGGCTTTTGAGGTTGCTTTGATTGCACACAACTATGGCTCTTAGAACCTTTGGCAAGTGTGAAATTAGGAATTAAACTCATACTGGATAGTCGAGACATTAAACCAAAATTAATATGACACAAACGATAATGCCAAACACTTATATCATCATTAATACTAGCACAAATTTGCTTTACTGACTTATTGCAAAAATCTGAAAGGGAAAAGCGGAACAAGCCTCCGCACTCATAGCCTTTACCTATAAATTGTCCAAATCTCGACACGACTACTTTATTTGACTCTAAAACTACCTTAAACCCATCTTGACATAGAAGGGAGCCGCTAACTAGATTCTTGTTCATAGTAGGGACATGTTGCACGTTCCTTAGTTGCACGATCTTTCCTGGAGCAAACTTCAGATCCACCGTGCTAATGCCACGAATAGAAGTATGCGACCCATTCCCCATTAGGACGGAAGAATCCCTTGCGACCTGATAAGAAGTAAACAAAGAGACGTCAGCACACACATGAACGCTAGCTCCTGAATCAATCCACCATGAAGATGATTGAATACTGAAAGCACAATAGGTAAATTTCCATACCCATCAGTATTGCTAGCGGTCACCATGTTGACTGTCTTGGAGCTGGTTTTCCCTCTGCGGTCTGCGCATTCTGGGCATTCCTTGGAAAAGTGTCCGAGCTTCCCGCAGGCGTAGCACTCTAGCTCAGCCTTGTTTAACTTCTTCTTCTTGAAGGTAGTAGTCTTTATAGGCTTGTTGAAAACAGGCTTGTTCTTTCCTTTGTTCTTGTTCTATGGGAACCTTTGTACCATGTTGGCAGTAGGTTGAACCTCACCTCCTTACTCAGTAGTGTCTTTAGCCCGAGTTTTCTCTTCAAAATCACGAGATGCAATCAGATTTTCAACTGATATCTCCTGTCTCTTATGTTTCAGAGAAGTGGCGAAGTTCCTCCATGAAGAAGGCAACTTTGCAATCATGCACCCAGCCACAAATTTATCGGGTAGATCACACTTAATGAGTTCCAGTTCCTTCACAATACATTGTATCTCATGAGCTTGTTCAACCACAGAACGGTTATTCACCATCCTGTAGTCGTGAAACTTCTCCATGATGTACAATTCACTGCCTGCATCTATAGCACCGAATTTAGCCTTCAGTGCATCCCACAGTGTCTTTCCATCTTGTATGTGCATGTACACATCACACAGATGGTCAGGAAGAACACTCAAAATGCATCCCACAAACATAGTGTTGGCTTCCTGGAACTTCCTCTGATCTTCATCAGAAGCTCCCTCTCGCATGCGAGCACTAACATGGAAAACTTTTAGAGCAGTAAGCCATAGCGTGGATCTCACTTTCCACCTCTTAAAGTGCACACCGGTAAACTTATACGGCCTCAGTGCATCAGAAAATCCAGCCATAGTTAACTCAGGAAATTGCCTACAATTAGGTTTTTGGATTGTTGAATAATTAGGCACAATTTCCATGATTAATTCCAGAATATAAAGCGTGACGATACCAGCTACTAACATGTGAAACTCTAACATACTAGATGCAACACACAACATGAATAGCAGCAAGACCGTATAGCAAAACATGTACGCATCTAACATGTCAATCAGGCTAACGGGAACACAACACACGTACCGAACGTTTGTAGAGGAAGCAGATGTGTTCGGTGCAGACATGTTGTTGACGATGACGTTGGCGATGACAGGACGAAGTAGACGATGCTTGAGGCGGCGGTACGCAGCACTGCCCAACTTGCTTGGTAGACGACCCGTTCTGGAAGCAGCGAGCAGTCGCGCAAAGCGCTTCCCAAAAACCTAATTCACCTTCTCTTGTACAGGATCACAAAGGTGACTGGTTCCGGAGACCTTCTCTCTCGTTTGCCGTTGGACGCTGGTGCTCGGGATGAGGTAGACTACGATGGCGGCGCAAGTTGTTAGACGAGGCAAAACCCTAGATGTTTTTCGGTGTGTCTTTGGCCGACCCCGATAAGTTGTATATATAGGATGACCAAGGTCGGTTCTGTGTTGCTACCACGTCTCAAACCGACTTGGTTTTCAAGTCGTATACTTACCAGACAAGACATTAACTTGTCTGCCAAGACATAAAAAAATAAAACGTCAAAAGGTAGTCGTGCCCCCGCAAGGCATCGGACCGGAACTTGGCGGACCATTCACGCGCATGTCGCACGTACGCACCGCCCAGCCCTGCCCAGCCCGACCAAGCGAGGCGAGTGAGCGCGCGTGTGCGGTTCTCTCCTTTCTCTTCTCAACACACACTTAGAGGGGTGGGGAGAACTCACTATATAAAGAGGTCCAACACTTCCTCCACTAGCGGTATCGGACTAAACTTTAGCACCACTATTTGCCATTTCATTCATGGGCTCAATTTGAGATTTCAGAATTTTGTAGATGGGCCAAGCCCATTTAATTCTAACATCACGTCTGTGCAGCAGGTTACCTGGTGCCCTGCGCCACCGATGCATCTCAACTCCAGGAACACAGAGCTCCGTATCACTGTGTCAGCCACCGGCGAGGATCCCATCCCCTCGCTTGCGACTTACCGTCCTCAACAGATTGAAAGTGGCTTGGTGCTGACACCAGAAAAGAACTTGATTTGTGTATGCACCATGGTACACAATGTCTCGAAATTTCTTCGTGAGTGGGTGTTGTACCATGCCGTTGTTGGCGTGGATCACTTTTTCCTGTATGACAACGGAAGTCTGGATGACTTTGCGGATCAAGTCGCTTAGTTGAGGTCTACCGGAATCAAAATCTCTACCGTGCCTTGGACGTGGATCAAAATGCAGGAAGCCGGCTTCTCCCATTCTGTTGCAACACACCAGAGCTCTTGCAAGTGGATGGCCTTTATCGACGTTGACGAATTCATTTTCTCGCCCAACTAGAGAGGATCTGAGAAGCCATCGAAAGCAATGCTTCAAGCTCTTGTTTCAGTTTCTCCGTATGTCGGGCGGGTATATCTGTGGTGCTTTGATTTTGCCCCCTGTGGCCAAACATCACACCCATAGGAGAGTGTCACCCAAGGTACACATGCCGTCGGAAGTAGATTCTGCGGCACAAATCGATGGTTCGGCTTGATGTTGTGGACCATTCTTTGGAGAATGCAATTCACCACTTCACACTCAAGGCTGGTTTCAAGAGCATATGGAACTTTCAAGCACATGTCAACCACTATAAATACCAGGCATGGTCTGAATTCAAGTACAAGTTCAAACGGCGAGTATCTGCCTACGTGGCTGAGTGGAGAGATCCGATCAACCTTGAGTCCGCTGACCGGGCCCCTGGCTTAGGAGTTGACGGAGTTGAACCGGTTGATTGGGCACAAAGGTATTGTGACATCAAGGATAACCTGCTTCAGCAATTGAACACAAGATGGTTCAGCAATGGATTGGGAAGTCTGGGCTCTCAGGATACTTAGGCTTGGCCATATCTGTAACCTCCGATTGTCTAGAAGGATCTAGAGGTACTAGAGATGAAATTGTAATATAGTTTAAACTTGTCTCCTTGCCTCCCAAGATCAATCTAGGAACCAACCTGTACATCGATTGCCACGTTCGGCACCTATAAATAAACATCAGGCGGCCTCCAATGGAGGTAGAGATGCTTCCACAATTCTCACATGGTATCACGAGCCATCTTCCTCTTTCAGCAATTCAACTAGATTGATCTGATCATGGCGAACTCTTCCTCCAGCTGTAGCGGTTAATCGCCACCGCCGTCTCTGAGGAATTCCTGTCCAGCACTAAGAAGGATGGGAAGCAGCACTGACAAATCCATTCATAAGGTTCACAAGATGGCAGTTTAAGTTTGTTGAAGATATTTTTTTGGATTGGTTTCTTGCTCTTCGGCTCTTCTCTTAAAATACTTGGCCGGATGTAGTTGATAGTTAATATATAAATAACTTTTAACTCTTCAAGCATTATAATGGAGTATTTTCTAAGTTGTCTTGATCTAGAGCTTATATCGCCTCTTCAACAATTTATTGGCATAAACTTTTACCTGAAGTTGCCCGTCAAATATCTATTCCTAATAGTACATATACCTGACATTATTTGTCATGTGTACTGCATACTGTTTGGTATGTTGTCCACTTATCCAGGATTCCATGGTCTGCAGTAATAGTGGATTTGTATTAGTGGAAGTATTATCTGAGTGATATTTTTCTGGTTTGGTATCACTTTTGCTCCAGGTAGGAGATATTTGAGCAAGATACCATGTACAAAAGGTAATAACTGAGAATTCATGAGCAATGTAAAATTTCAGCATGATATTTTCAAGCAATAGTTACTTGAATGTCAGACCTTTCTGTGTTCTTGTTTTGACATTTCTGTTCGGAATTAATGATTTATCCAGTGCTGCACATTGTATGTACGCTGCAAAAAAAAAATCATCTCATTTTGCTAAATATTCTTTCTTAATGAACTAGCTTCAGGACAGATGGCAGGTTTGCTAACAATTTGGTCTTTTTTGTGCAATGCAGGTTTGGTACTAATTTCTTGAAATGCTTTTTGCAGCACCATCCTGTTGAGCCATGATATTTGAACCAATGAATTCAGATAACGTCTGCCATGTTTAGTTTTCAGTACATGTTCCGTTGGAAGTGGAACAATATGAGATCCCTTTTTCAATAACCATTTGAACACATGTTTTATGCTTTTCTGGATTATTCAGTGCCACACATTGCATGTTCGTTGGAAGCTTCAAAAAAACTTTATATTTTTGTTGCTAAATGTTCTCTCTTACTAAACTAGCTTCAGGACGAAGAGCGGGTTTGCCAACCATTTGATCTCTTTCGTGCATTGTAGGTTTGCTACTTAATTCTCTAACAAAACTGTGCTTTCGCATCACCATACCGTGGATCCACGAGGCTTGATCCAATGATTCCAGAGAACATTTACTACATTTATGGATCACTACATGTTCTGTTGGAACAACGTGCGATCCTTTTTCAGTAACCATTCCATTTGAACACGTGAAAGGACCGACATGGTTGACTAGAGGGGGGTGAATAGGCAACTACCAATTTTTAGCTTTTCTTAAAAAGTTAGGGTTGGCAACATAAAGGTTCTCTATAATAACAACTAGGTGAGAAACCTATATGATGCTACCGACTATGACCACTAAAGCAAGTAAGGAATATTGTTCAACAATAGCATACACAATGTAAAGGTAAGAGATAACCGCAAGAGGAACCGATGAAGACGAGGATGTGTTACCAAAGTTCCTTCCCTTTGGCAGGAAGTACGTCTCCGTTGGAGCGGTGTGGAGGCACAATGCTCCCTAATAAGCCACTAGGGCCACCGCATTCTCCTCACGCCCTCACACAATGCAAGGTACCATGATTCCACTATGGGTGCCCTTGAAGGCGGCGACCAAACCTTTACAAACAAGGTTGGGGCTATCTCCACACAAAGCTTGGAGGCTCCCAACAAGACCATGGATCTTCACCACAATGGAATATGGCTCCGAGGTGACCTCAACCATCTAGGGTGCTCAAACACCCAAGAGTAACAAGATCCGCAAGGGATTATTGGGGGGAATCAATTTTCTCTTGCTGGAGGTGTAGATCTTGGCCTTCTCAACCAATCCCTAGGAAATCAACAAGTTTGATTGTCTAGGGAGAGAGATCGGGCACATATGAGCTTAGGGAGCAACAATGGGGTCTTGTAGGGTCGAAGGTAGGGTTCGTGAGGTAGGTGAACCTTTTCTATAGTGGGGGAATAAGTCCAACCGTTACCCCCACTATCAGCATGCCCCTAGCGGTACTACCGCTTGGGGGAAACAGTACAACCGCTATCCCTAGTGGTACTACCGCCTGGTGGGAGCGGTACTACCACAAGCCCCAGCGGTACTACCACCAGACCTGGGCGGTACTACCGCTAGGCAGACTCAAAGCCACGGTAGTAGAAATACTACTACGGAGCCTACCACCGCTGGAAAAGTATTCGCAAAAAGTCCGACGAAGTACAACCTCTCAGAGAGGGAGGTACTACCGTCCCTAAGCGGTACTACCGCTCTACTGGAGCGGTACTACCGCTCTACTGGAGCGGTACTACCGCTCAGCTAGCGGTACTACTGCTCATCTGGAGCTGTACTAGCGCTAGCGAGCCGTACTACCACTCTGCTTGAGCGGTACTACCGCTGGACCCTTTGCAAATGCAAGGATAGACCAAGCGGGTGCTCCATTCCCGCAAAGAGAAGGTGGTGGAAAGAAAATGTGCGTGTGTGTGAGTTGATTCCACCCAAACATTTCCGACGCGGACCCCTCTTGATAGTACGGCTTTCCTACTACTCAACACTACCAAAGAGAACCGTAGGAAACACCGTGCTCCAACAACACCGAGGGCCGACAAATCATCTTGTGCCATGTGATGTATTATCTGAAATGCTCAACGCACACGATTAGTACGCAGAGGTGCTGTCATCAATCACCAAAACTACTTAGAACAAGATATGACCTAACAATCTCCCCCTTTTTGGTGGATTAATGACAACACCGGATTTGCACAAAAACATATTAATGAAAACATAGACATGTGAGCATAAAGATAAAGGCACGAGATAAATGATCTCACAGGCTAAGCATATAGAGAGACTTTAGAGATAATATAAGGATAGCATATGTCTCACACCATATGCCGAAGAGTCTTCACACACACAATAAATATCCAACAGACTTAAGCCAACCAAGTTCAGTAAAGAAAGACTCAAACACGAACGAAAAAACAAAGGCAAATCTCTAACACTCACTCCCGCTTTGGCATCAGTACACCAAAAAGGCAGAGACGACGCGAACACAGGTGGTGGCTCAGTCAGCACACACATCCGTAGCGTCCTCATCATCCTCATTTGCCTCCTCGTGATCAGACCCCGTTGCATCTTCTTCGTCAGACACCTCCTAATCAGTTCCATCCCACTGGTAGTCTCTAGCCTACATCCAGGAAGACACTGGAGTGATGACATCCTCAAAACCTCTAGAGACGTGCACATCAAGCGTCCTCAGGAGGCGCTTATCCCGCTGACGGCTCTCCTTCTGAGCCACATGAGTTAGATAGTGTCCTTTTGCCTGCATGCAATACAAGGTCCTCATCTGGTCCTTCAGGGACCCCGTCTGTTCCTTCAGCTTCTTGGCCCAAGATGGCTCAGCAGAAGAACGGGTCTGTGAAGCAGGGCCGCCGTCAGCCCCAGCAGCACCAGTCTCCTCCCCAGTCTCCATGTGATCAGTAGAACGTGAAGTGGAGGTGTTGGGCCACTTCTCTTTCTAGCACAGTTTGATGGGATCATGGCTGAAGGACTCTATGGGTGCAGGAAAGGCCCTACTAGGAAAGGACTCAGCCCATTGAGTCTTGATGTAGTAGAACAAGTAAGGCCCATAGATGGGAACCCTACGGTTGTATATGGCCCTCTAAAGCTCGCAAAACATCACATTTAGGACATCGAGTGTCCCATTGGGTTGTGTCCGTCCTTCCTGACAAATCAGGAGCATGTCCACCAGATAGGAATGAATTTCGTCTTTGTTACCAACCCAAGGAACAGAGTGTTGCGGAAGACCCGATGCATGATATCCAAGAAGGGAATGAGCACACCCTTCCTGACATAGAAAGGCATCAACTTGTCCTTGGGGGTGGTATCAGGGTTTCGATGAGGGCGCAGGCCAACAGGGTTATGCAGCCCAGCGGAATTGTTCTTCAAAAGCTTCATGAACTCAGCCCAAGAGCCAGTCATCTTCTCGCCATGAGTCATCCAGGTCAAAGAGAGATTCTCATCATTATGGAAGTAGACAGAGACATAGAATTGAGCCACTACCTCTCGATCAAAGTCACAATGAAAAGTGATGATATCCTCAATACCTAGCTGCTCAATCATACTCAGGGCCTCTCCAAATTATGTAGTATCCTTCCGGAGATGATTGAGATCAATCCACTGCACTGGAACATATTTCTTCTTCTTAGTCAAGACGATATCTTGATTGATCATGAGCTGCTGCTTGGACCAGAACATCTCACCGCCCCTGAACTGGGCCCTCTCAGTGACATAAGGATTTTGCTTTCGACGCCGCGCAAACTCCTTGAGAGGCATAGTGTCATAGTCAATGGTGGTCTCCTTGTCCTTTGATGCAGTCTTCTTGATGTTGCGCTTTGGAGGATTGGAACCTTCCGGTTCTTCAGCATTATGGTACCTCTTGGACTCGGTGTTGCGAACTGGGTTGGAACGACGGGAACCACCACCTGAGACACGCAACACAAACACGCGAAAACGACAAAAGAAGTCATGGAAACATCCAGAACACACGAGAAAACACAAATGAAACCAAGTAGGAGCAAGCATAGGCAGCAAATCGTGCGCAAGTGGTAGTACCGCTCGGTCAGGGCGATAGTACCGCTCCACGAGTGGTAGTACCGCGTGGGCAGGGCGGTAGTATCGCGTGGTTACAGATCTGGAGGAACAAGACATGGATCTAACCACTATGTTGTAGATTTAAAATCATTAGGGACCAAAACTATGCAGATCCAAAACATATTGAGGCACTTTCCACTATCTCTCCTCCAATCCATGCACGAGACAAAATCATGCCAAAGCAATGAAGCCACTACAACTAGCCCCTAACCCTCGAACCAAGAACATCAACACAACAAAATGAGAATAGGGGCAGTACCGGAATCCATGGCACACGGAGGAGGAAGGAGGAGGGGGAAATTCGTCCAAATGGAACGGGAGGAGAAGTGTCGCGGAGGAAGATCAGATCTGGGGGAACTCGAGATAGAGAGGGGGAGCTCCACGAAAAAGAAACAAATGGGGGCACAGGAAACTGCCCCCTCTCTTATATACCCCCTAGGGCACGGGAAGGGCGGTAGTACCGCTCGGGTCATCGCGGTAGTACCGCTGGCCACGGTAGTACCGCTCGAGTCATGGCGGAAGTACCGCTCCCCCTAAAGAGGTGCATATTCTATCCCTAGTCAGCGGTAGTACCGTGCTAGTCATCGCGGTAGTACCGCTCGGGTCATCGCGGTAGTACCGCTCCCCGGGCGGTAGTACCGCTTCCCCTTAGCGGTAGTACCGCTCAAGAACATACATAAATTTTCAGAACTTGCCAGAACGGCGCGAAATCACTACAGGCACCTACTAGTTAGTACTGGAGTAAAAACACAAGCAAAATATACTGTCTAGCAATATTATAACCCTCCTTTACCGGGAGAGAGGGGGGCGGTGGCTGGAGCCACCTATGTTTGAGACAAAAGGTATGACACCGCGAAGAATTATCCTTGAGTTCATGACCAACACTCATCTTTGAAGCACAAGTGCCATCAATAATGGCCAATGTGAAAGACTTGATCGATTTATGCATAATGGGGGGAGGGATAGTTCATTGAGAGAACAACACTCCCCTATGTCCATGCCTACACCTAGAACTATATATAATGCGGAATGAGGTGCATAGTGCCTAGTTTCAATCCACATTACTTGAATCAATGATATTTAGCTCATGCCTTAACTCCCGGAACCTTGCTTCATCTAGGGGCTTAGTGAAAATATCTGCAAGTTGCTCTTCAGTGTTGATGAAGTGAACCTCAATATCACCACGCTTGATATGCTCACGAATGAAGTGATGACGAATATCAATGGGCTTGTTCTTGCTATGTTGCACCGGATTGAGCGAAATCTTGATAGCACTTTGATTGTCACATAGGAGAGGCACTTTGTCACAAGTGACACCGTAATCCTTTAAAGTTTGCCTCGTCCATAGCAACTGTGCACAAAAACTCGCAGTTGCAACATACTCGGCTTCGGTGGAAGACAATGAGACACAGTTCTACTTCTTTGAAGACCAACTTACCAGCGAACGACCAAGAAATTGACATCCTCCAGAAGTTGACTTCCTCTCCACACAGTCTCCCGCCCAATCTGAGTCGGAATAGCCCACTAGGCTGAAGCTTGCTCCTTTGGTATACCATAGGCCAAAGTTTGGGGTATGAGCCAAATATCGAAAGATTCGTTTGACAGCCATAAAATGGCTTTCCTTTGGTGCATATTGAAACCGTTCACAAATCCCTACACTCAACATGATATCCGGTCAAGATACACAAAGGTAAAGAAGGGATCCAATCATGGAGCAATATACCTTTTGATCCACTTCTTTACCATTGGGATCACTGTCAAGCTTACATCTGGTTTGCATGGGAAACTTGACCGGCTTGACGTCCTCTAGCTCGAACCTCTTGAGAATGTCTTGGGTGTACTTGGCTTGTTTGATGAAGGTTCCTTCTAAACCTTGTTTTATCTCGAACCCGAGGAATAACTTCAACTCACCCATCATTGACATCTAAAATTTCTCAGTCATTAGTGCAACAAATTCTTCATTGAAAGATTCGTTAGGGGAACCAAAAATAATATCATAAACATATACTTGGCATATGAACAAATCCCCTTTGACCTTCTTGGTAAAAATATTGAGATCAATCTTCCCAATTTCAAACCCACGATCTTGTAACAACTCGGTAAGGTACTCATACCACGCACGTGGGGCTTGTTTAAGGCCATAGAGTGCCTTATTAAGTTTGTATACATGATTGGGGAGCTTGGGATGTTTGAATCCCGGGGGTTGTTTGACATACATAAACTCATTTAAAGGACCATTAATAAAAGAACTTTTCACATCCATTTGTTGAAATTTGAAATCATGATGAGATGCAAATGCAAGCAGCATACGAATAGATTCTAGACGAGCAACAGGGGCAAAGGTTTCACCGTAGTCGATACCCTCGACTTGGGAGTAGCCTTGAGCCACCAATCTCGCCTTGTTTCGAACCACAATCCCATTGGCATCTTGCTTGTTTTTGAAGATCCATTTGGTCCCAATGACATTATGTTCCTCCTTTGGTCTTGGCACTAATTCCCATACTTGATTATGCTCGAAGTTGTTTAGTTTTTCATGCATGGCCATAATCCAATCCTCATCATCGAGCGCTTCGTGTACCTGTTGAGGTTCACAATACGAAACAAACGTGTGATGCTCACAAAAATTTAAAATTTGTTGACGAGTGGATACTCCCCTTATTAAGCTTCCAAGCACGTTCTTCATAAGGTGTGATTTGACTCTCAGCTTGGATGCTATCTTGGCTGCGCGACGCTCCAAGAGTTCCGCGCTTGTTAATTGGGGAGCATCAACTTGATCACGTCGCTTGGCCTTGGCTTTGAGTTTTGATCCCGCCTTGGCACCGCGACCCCTCTTAGGTGCTGCAGTAGGAAATTGAGGAGCAGCATCCTGATCAACTTGATTTTTGTCTTGAGCAGGCTCACTGGTTTGTTCTTGATCTTGTGGCTGCTCTTGATCTTGATCTTGTGGCTGCACCTGATCTTGATCTTGAGCAGATTCAGAACCTTGTGTAAGCACTTGGACATCATGTGGTGCATCACCATCTTCATGTGGTTGATCTTGCCCTTGATCCTGTACAGCTAGTTGAGGGTCTTCTCTTTGTTCATCGGAAGCGTGTGGGGCTAGCGAGGGTGATGGCTCCACTTGAGTATAGCATTGTCCTTCTCCTTCGGCCACAAGGGGTTCCTCAATGGGGAGTATTTGACCAATCCCCATTCTTCTTATGGCTTGGGGAGGAATTTCATCACCTACATCACAAAGACCACTTTGCTCCACTTGGGAGCCATTATTTTCATCAAACTCCACGTTACACGTCTCCTCAATGAGCCCAGTGGACTTGTTGAGGACACGATAAGCATGAGAGTTTGTAGCATAACCAACAAAAATGCCCACTTGAGCTCTAGAATCAAATTTAGCTAAACGTGCAGCTTTCTTGAGAATGAAACACTTACACCCGAATACCCTGAAGTACTTGAGGTCGGGTTTGTTTCCGGTGAGAATCTCATATGGAGTCTTGTTCAAGCATTTGCGGATATAGAGCCAATTGGATGCATGACATGTTGTGTTGATGGCTTCGGCCCAAAAGTTGAACAGAGATTTGAATTCTCCCATCATTGTTCTTGCCGCGTCCATCAACGTCCGGTTCTTACTCTCCGGCACACCATTTTGTTGAGGGGTGTAGGGTGCTGAATATTGATGCTTGATCCCCTCATCACTAAGAAACTCATACAGGGTGTAGTTCTTGAACTCGGTGTCGTTGTCACTTCTAATCATCAAAATCTTTGCTTCATGTTGTCGTTGAGCTTCATTAGCAAAGTTGATGACAGTTTGTTGAGTCTCACTCTTCCTCTTGAAGAAGTATACCCAAGTGTATCTTGAGTAATCATCAACAATCACCAAGCAGTACTTTCTCCCCCCAAGACTATCAAAAGATGGGGGCCAAAGAGATCCTTATGAAGGAGCTCCAAGGGTCTCTTAGTGTAAATGAGAGTCGTGGGACGATGAGCGGTCTCATGAATCTACCCTTCAATACAAGCACTGCAAGCACGATCTCTGGAAAAACTCACATTCGTTAGTCCACGAACATGGTCCCCTTTGAGGAGACTTTGCAAAGATCTCATATTGACATGAGCTAGTCGGTGATGCCAAAGCCAGCCCACATCAACTTTAGCCATTAGACAAGTCGCGGTCTTAGTGGGTCGCTGTGAAAAGTTCACCACATAGAGACCATTTTCGACATATCCAACATAGGCTACTTTAAGAGACTTGCTCCACAAAAGGACCACGGTATCAAGATTAAAGAATGTGGCACAGCCCATAATTGCAAGTTGACGAACAGAAAGTAAATTGTAAGCAAGGCACTCAACAAGCGTGACCTTCTCAGTAGATACATCTTGAGAGATGACCACCTTACCAAATCCCAATACCTTTGACATTGAAGCATCAGCAAATTGGACATGGGTGGGCATAGATGGGGTAGGACGCACGTCCACCACTAAGTCCTTGTTGGGGAACGTCGCATGGGAAACAAAAAATTTCCTACGTGCACGAAGACCTATCATGGTGATGTCCATCTACGAGAGGGGATTTCCGATCTACGTACACTTGTAGATCGCACAGCAGAAGCGTTAAGAAACGCGGTTGATGTAGTGGAACGTCCTCACGTCCCTTGATCCGCCCCGCGAACCGTCCCACGAACCGTCCCGCGATCCGTCCCACGATCCGCTCTGATCTAGTGCCGAACGGACGGCACCTCCGCGTTCAGCACACGTACAGCTCGATGATGGTCTCGGCCTTCTTGATCCAGCAAGAGAGACGGAGAGGTAGATGAGTTCTCCGGCGGCGTGACGGCGCTCCGGAGGTTGGTGGTGATCTAATCTCAGCAGGGCTCCGCCCGAGCTCCGCAGAAACGCGATCTAGAGGTAAAACCGTGGAGGTATGTGGTCGGGCTGCCGTGGCAAAAGTTGTCTCAAATCAGCCCTCAAACCCCACTATATATAGGAGGGAGGGAGGGGAGGAGGCAGCCTCAAAACCTAAAGGTTTGGCCAAATTGGAGGTGGAGGAGTCCTACTCCAATCCTACTTGGAGTAGGATTCCACCTTCCCACTTGGAAACTCTTTCCACCTTGTGGTTTTTCCTTCTCAAACCTTATGGGCCTTAGTGGGAACTTATTCCAGCCCACTAGGGGCTGGTTTATCTCTTCCCATAGCCCATGAGACCCCTTGGGAAGTGACACCCCTCCTGATGGTCCCCGGCACCCCTCCCGGCACTCCCAGTACACTACCGATGAGCCCGAAACCTTCCCGGTAATGCACGAAAACCTTCTGGTAACCAAATGAGGTCATCCTATATATCAATCTTCGTTTCCAGACCATTCCGGAAACCCTCGTGACGTCCGTGATCTCATCCGGGACTCCGAACAACATTTGGTAACCAACCATATAACTCAAATACGCATAAAACAACGTCGAACCTTAAGTGTGCAGACCCTGCGGGCTCGACAACTATGTAGACATGACCCGAGTGACTCCTCGGTCAATATCCAATAGCGGGACCTGGATGCCCATATTGGATCCTACATATTCTACGAAGATCTTATGGTTTGAACCTCAGTGCCAAGGAGTCATATAATCCCGTATGTCATTCCCTTTGTCCTTCGGTATGTTACTTGCCCGAGATTCGATCGTCAGTATCCGCATACCTATTTCAATCTCGTTTAGCGGAAAGTCTCTTTACTCGTTCCGTAATACAAGATCCCGCAACTTACACTAAGTCACATTGCTTGCAAGGCTTGTGTGTGATGTTGTATTACCGAGTGGGCCCCGAGATACCTCTCCGTCACACGGAGTGACAAATCCCAGTCTCGATCCATACTAACTCAAGGAACACCTCCGGAGATACCTGTAGAGCATCTTTATAGTCACCCCGTTACGTTGCGACGTTTGATACACACAAAGCATTCCTCCGGTGTCAGTGAGTTATATGATCTCATGGTCATAGGAACAAATACTTGACACGCAGAAAACAGTAGCAACAAAATGACACGATCAACATGCTACGTCTATTAGTTTGGGTCTAGTCCATCACATGATTCTCCTAATGATGTGATCCCGTTATCAAGTGACAACACTTGCCTATGGTCAGGAAACCTTGACCATCTTTGATCAACGAGCTAGTCAACTAGAGGCTTACTAGGGACAGTGTTTTGTCTATGTATCCACACATGCACTGTGTTTCCAGTCAATACAATTATAGCATGGATAATAAACGATTATCATGAACAAAGAAATATAATAACAACTAATTTATTATTGCCTCTAGGGCATATTTGCAAAAGTCTCCCACTTGCACTAGAGTCAATAATCTAGTTCACATCACCATGTGATTCCAACGAATCCAACACCCATATAGTTATTGGGTATGATCACGTCTTGCTCGTGAGAGAGGTTTTAGTCAATGGTTCTGAAACTTTCAGATCCGTGTGTTCTTTACAAATCTTTATGTCATCTTATAGATGCTGCTACTATGTGCTATTCGGAAATACTCCAAATATCTACTCTACTATACGAATCCGTTTCACTACTCATAGTTATTCAGATTAGTGTCAAAGCTTGCATCGACGTAACCCTTTACGACGAACTCTTTAACCACCTCCATAATCGAGAAAAATTCCTTAGTCCATCAGTTACTAAGGATAAATTTTGACCGCTTCTAGTGATTCAATCATGGATCACTCTCTGTACCTCTCAACAGACTTTGAGTCAAGGCACACATCAAGTGCGGTACCCAGCATGGCATACTTCAGATTCTACGGCCAAGGCATAGAAGACGACCTTCATCTATTCTCTTTATTCTGCCGGGGTCGGGTTTTGAGTCTTACTCAAATTCACACCTCACAACGCAACCAAGAACTCCTTCTTTGCTGATCTATTTTGAACTCCTTCAAAAACTTGTCAAGGCATGCATCTTGTTGAAACTTCTATTAAGCGCTTTCGATCTATCTACATAGATCTTTGATGCTCAACGTTCAAGTAGTGCAATCCAGGTACGCCTTTCAAAACTCCTTTCAAACAACCTTGTATGCTTTACAGAAATTCTACATTACTTCTGATCCACAATATGTCAACCACATATACTTATCAGAAATTCTATAGTGCTCCCACTCACTTCTTTGGAAATACAAGTTTCTCATAAACCTTGTACATCTCATCAAAGTGTATATTCCAACTCTGAGATGCTTGCACCAGTCCATTGAAGGATCGCTGGAGCTTGCATACTTGCTAGTATCTTTAGGATCGACAAAACTTCCTGGTTGTATCACATACAATGTTTGCTCAAGGAAACCATCGAGGAAACAATGTTTTGACATCCTATGTGCAATATTTCATAAATAATGCAGCAACTAACATAATTCTAACAGACTTTCAGCATCGCTATGAGTGAGAAAGTCTCATCATAGTCAACTGTTTGATCTTGTCGGAAACATCTTTGCGACAAGTCGAGCTTTTCTTAATAGTGACTTATCACCATCATCGTCTGTCTTCCTTTTAAAGATCCATCTTTACTCAATAGTCCTATGACCATCAAGTAGTTCTTCCAAAGACTACACTTTGTTTTCATACATGGATCCTCTCTCGGATTTCATGGCTTCCAGCCATTTGTCGGAATCCGGGCCCACCATTGCTTTCTCCATAACTCGTAGGTTCCCTGTTGCTCAACAACATGACCTCCAAGACAGGGTTACCGTACCACTCTGCAGTAGTATGCGACCTTGTCAACCTACGAGGCTTGTAGTAACTTGATCCGATGCTCGATGATCACCATCATCAGCTTTCACTTCAATTGGTGTAGGCGCCATAGGAACAACTTCCTGCGCCCTGCTACACACTGGTTGAGGTGATGGTTCAATAACCTCATCAAGTTCTACCACCCTCCCACTCAATTCTTTTGAGAGAAACCTTTCCTCGAGAAAGGATCCGTTTCTAGAAACAAACACTTTGCTTTCGGATCTGAGATAGGAGATGTACCCAACTGTTTTGGATATCCTATGAAGATGCATTTATCCGCTTTGGGTTTGAGCTTATTCGACTGGAACTTTTTCACACAAGTGTCGAAGCTCCAAACTTTCAAGAAACGACAGTTTAGATTTCTCTAAACCTCAGTCTATACTGTGTCATCTCAACGGAAATACGCGGTGCCCTATTTGAAGTGAATGCGGATGTCTCTAATGCATAACCCATAAACGATAGTGGTAATTCGATAATAGACATCATAGCATGCACCATACCAAATAGTGCGTGGCTATGACATTCAGACACATCATCACACTATGATGTTCCAGGTGGCATGAATTGCGAAACAATTTCCACATTGTCTTAACTGCGTACCAAAACTCGTAACTCAGATATTCATTTCTATGATCACATCGTAGACAGTTTATCCTCTTGTTACGACGAACTTCACTCTGAAACAGAATTGAACTTTTCAATATTTCAGACTTGTGATTCATTAAGTAAATACTCTTGTGTCTACTCAAATCGTCATTGAAGTAATAACATAATGATATCTACTGCGTGCCTCAGCACCCATTGGATTGCATACATCAAAATGTATCACTTCCAACAAGTTACTATCTTGTTTCATCTCAATGAAAACAAGGCCTCGCTCATGTGGTATGATTTGCATGTCACAAGTGATTCAAAATCAAGTGAGTATAAATATCCATCAGCATGGAGCCTCTTCATGCAATTTATACCAACATGACTCAAGCGGCAGTGCCACAAGTAAGTGGTACTATCATCATTACCTTGTTTCTTTTGGCACCAATATCATGAACATGTGTAACACTACGATCGAGATTCAATAAACCATTGAAGGTGATTATTCAAGCAAATAGAGTAACCATTATTCTCTTTAAATGAATAATCGTATTGCAATAAAAACGATCCAATGATGTTCATGCTTAACGCAAGCACCAAATAAAAATTATTTAGGTTTAACACCAATCCCGATGGTAGAGGGAGTGTGCGACGTTTGATCATATCAACCTTGGAAACACTTCCAACACGTATCGTCACCTCGCCTTTAGCTAGTCTCCGTTTATGCCGTAGCTTTCATTTCGTGTTACTAATCACTTAGCAACCGAACCGGTATCCAATACCCTCGTGCTACTAGGAGTACTAGTAAAGTACACATCAACATCATGTATATCAAATATACTTCTTTCGACTTTTGCCAGCCTTCTTATCTACCAAGTATCTAGAGTTGCTCCGCCTCAATGACCGTTCCCCTCATAATAGAAGCACTTAGTCTCGGGCTTGGGTTTAATCTGGGGTCTCTTCATTAGTGCAGCAACTGCTTTGCCGTTTCACGAAGTATCCCTTCTAGCCCTTGCCTTTCTCGAAACTTAGTGGTTTTACTAACCATCAACTATTGATGGTCCTTCTTGATTTCTACTTTCGCGGTGTCAAACATCGCGAATCGCTCAAGGATCATTGTATCTATCCTTGATATGTTATAGTTCATCACGAAGCTCTCACAGCTTGGTGGCAGTGACTTTGGAGAACCATCACTATCTTATCTGGAAGATCAACTCCCACTTGATTCAAGCGATTGTCGTACTCAGATAGTCTGAGCAGACGCTCAATGATTGAGCTTTTCTCCTCTACTTCGTGGACAAAGAATCTTGTCGGAGGTCTCATACCTCTTAACAAGGGCACAAGCATGAAATCACAATTTCATCTCTTTAGAATATCTCTTATGTTCCGTGACGTTTCAAAACGTCTTCGGCGCCTTGCTTCTAAGCCATTAAGTATTTTGTACTGAACTATCGTGTACTCATCAGAAACGTGTATGTCGGATGTTCACAACATCTACAGACGACGCTCGAGGTGCAGCACACCGAGTGGTGCATTAAGGACATAAGCCTTCTGCGCAGCAACGAGGACAATCCTCGGTTTTACAGACTCAGTCTGCAAAGTTCGCTACTATCAACTTTCAACTAAATTTTCTCTAGGAACATATAAAAACAGTACAGCTATAGCGCAAGCTACATCGTAATTCACAAAGACCATTAGACTATGTTCATGACAATTAGTTCAATTAATCATATTACTTAATAACTCCCACTCAAAAAGTACATCTCTCTAGTCATTTGAGTGGTACATGATCCAAATCCACTATCTCAAGTCTGATCATCACGTGAGTCGAGAATAGTTTCAGTGGTAAGCATCTCTATGCTAATCATATCAACTATACGATTCATGCTCGACCTTTCGGTCTCATGTGTTCCGAGGCCATGTCTGCACATGCTAGGCTCGTCAAGCTTAACCCGAGTGTTCCGCGTGTGCAAATGTTTTGCACCCGTTGTATGTGAACGTTGAGTCTATCACACCCGATCATCACGTGGTGTCTCGAAACGAAGAACTGTCGTAACGGTGCACAGTCGGGGAGAACACAATTTCGTCTTGACATTTTAGTGAGAGATCACCTCATAATGCTACCGTCGTTCTAAGCAAGATAAGGTGTACAAAGGATTAACATCACATGCAATTCATAAGTGACATGATATGGCCATCATCATGCGCTTCTTGATCTCCATCACCAAAGCACCAGCACGATCTTCTTGTCACCGGCATCACACCATGATCTCCATCATCATGATCTCCATCAACGTGTCGCCATCGGGGTTGTCGTGCTACTCATGCTATTACTACTAAAGCTACGTCCTAGCAATATAGTAAACGCATCTGCAAGCACAAACGTTAGTTTAAAGACAACCCTATGGCTCCTGCCGGTTGTCGTACCATCGACGTGCAAGTCGATATTAACTATTACAACATGATCATCTCATACATCCAATATATCACATCACATCGTTGGCCATATCACATCACAAGCATACCCTAAAAAAACAAGTTAGACGTCCTCTAATTGTTGTTGCATGTTTTACGTGGTGACCATGGGTATCTAGTAGGATCGCATCTTACTTACGCAAACACCACAACGAAGATATATGAATTGCTATTTAACCTCATCCAAGGACCTCCGCGGTCAAATCCGATTCAACTAAACTTGGAGAAACCGACACTCGTCGGTCATCTTTGAGCAACGGAGTTACTCGTAACGATGAAACCAGTCTCTCGCAAGCGTACGAGTAATGTCGGTCCGAGCCGCTTCGATCCAACAATACCGCGGAATCAAGAAAAGACTAAGGAGGGCAACAAAACGCACATCACCGCCCACAAAAACTTTTGTGTTCTACTCGAGAAGACATCTACGCATGAACCTAGCTCATGATGCCACTGTTAGAGAACGTAGCACGGGAAACAAAAAATTTCCTACGCGCACGAAGACCTATCATGGTGATGTCCATCTACGAGAGGGGATTTCCGATCTACGTACCCTTGTAGATCGCACAGCAGAAGCGTTAAGAAACGCGGTTGATGTAGTGGAACGTCCTCACGTCCCTCGATCCGCCCCGCGAACCGTCCCACGAACCGTCCTGCGATCCGTCCCACGATCCGCTCCAATCTAGTGCCGAACGGACGGCACCTCCGCGTTCAGCACACGTACAGCTCGACGATGGTCTCGGCCTTCTTGATCCAGCAAGAGAGACGGAGAGGTAGATAAGTTCTCCGGCAGCGTGACGGCGCTCCGGAGGTTGGTGGTGATCTAATCTCAGCAGGGCTCCGCCCGAGCTCCGCAGAAACGCGATCTAGAGGTAAAACCGTGGAGGTATGTGGTCGGGCTGCCGTGGCAAAAGTTGTCTCAAATCAGCCCTAAAACCCCACTATATATAGGAGGGAGGGAGGGGAGGAGGCAGCCTCAAAACCTAAAGGTTTGGCCGAAATTGGAGGTGGAGGAGTCCTACTCCAATCCTACTTGGAGTAGGATTCCACCTTCCCACTTGGAAACTCTTTCCACCTTGTGTTTTTTCCTTCTCAAACCTTATGGGCCTTAGTGGGAACTTATTCCAGCCCACTAGGGGCTTGTTTATCTCTTCTCATAGACCATGAGACCCCTTGGGGCGTGAAACCCCTCCTGATGGTCCCCGGCACCCCTCCCGGCACTCCCAGTACACTACCGATGAGCCCGAAACCTTTCCGGTAATGCACGAAAACCTTCCGGTAACCAAATGAGGTCATCCTATACATCAATCTTCGTTTCCGGACCATTCCGGAAACCCTCGTGACATCCGCGATCTCATCTGGGACTCCGAACAACATTCGATAACCAACCATATAACTCAAATACGCATAAAACAACGTCGAACCTTAAGTGTGCAGACCCTGCGGGCTCGAGAACTATGTAGACATGACCCGAGTGACTCCTCGGTCAATATCCAATAGCGGGACCTGGATGCCCATATTGGATCCTACATATTCTACGAAGATCGTATCGTTTGAACCTCAGTGCCAAGGATTCATATAATCCCGTATGTCATTCCCTTTGTCCTTCAGTATGTTACTTGCCCGAGATTTGATCGTCAGTATCCGCATAGCTATTTCAATCTCGTTTAGAGGCAAGTCTCTTTACTTGTTTCGTAATACAAGATCCCGCAACTTACACTAAGTCACATTGCTTGCAAGGCTTGTGTGTGATGTTGTATTACCGAGTGGGCCCCGAGATACCTCTCCGTCACACGGAGTGACAAATCCCAGTCTCGATCCATACTAACTCAAGGAACACCTTCGGAGATACCTGTAGAGCATCTTTATAGTCACCCTGTTATGTTGCGATGTTTTATACACACAAAGCATTCCTCCGGTGTCAGTGAGTTATATGATCTCATGGTCATAGGAACAAATACTTGACACGCAGAAAACAGTAGCAACAAAATGACACGATCAACATGCTACATCTATTAGTTTGGGTCTAGTCCATCACATGATTCTCCAAATGATGTGATCCCGTTATCAAGTGACAACACTTGCCTATGGTTAGGAAACCTTGACCATCTTTGATCAAAGAGCTAGTCAACTAGAGGCTTACTAGGGACAGTGTTTTGTCTATGTATCCACACATGCACTGTGTTTCCAATCAATACAATTATAGCATGGATAATAAACGATTATCATGAACAAAGAAATATAATAACAACTAATTTATTATTGTCTCTAGGGCATATTTCCAACAATCCTTGCTTCCGGTCATATGATTTGTCGCGCCACTATCGAGCAACCATGACACCCCACCGGAAGCAAACTCCGGCAATAGATCAAGGCTTGGTTTTAGGTACCCATTTTTGAATGGGTCCTTTGATGTTAGAAACAAGGATCTTAGGAACCCAAATAGCCCATTCAATGGACTCATAATAAGAACCAACAAGTCTGGCATAAACATGCCCATCACCAGCACGACATAAAACATAAGAGGGATTAAATTTACCAGTTGTGTTGGTAGGAATGGTTTTTCCCTTCTTGACAGTACCATCATCTACCTTGTTCCTGTTCTCCTTCTGAGTCCTGATACGTCTCCGTCGTATCTACTTTAACGAACTCTTTTGCCCTTGTTTTGGACTCTAATTTGCATGATTTGAATGGAACTAACCCGGACTAACGTTGTTTTCAGCAGAATTGTCATGGTGTTGTTTTTGCACAGAAGTAAAAGTTCTCGGAATGACCTGAAAATTTACGGAGAATTTTACTGGGATTTATGAAAAATATTGGCGCAAGAATCAGCGGAGGGAGTGGAGCCGTGAGCCCACAAGCCCACCAAGCGCGGGCCCCCCTGGTCGCGCCTGGCAGGCTTGTGGGGCCCACAAAGCTCCACCACCTCTCAATCCATCTATATATATTCCGTTTCGTCCGGAAAAAATCAAGGAGAAGAGTTCATCGCGTTTTACGATACGGAGGCGCCGCCACCTCCTGTTCTTCATCTAGAGGGCAGATATGGAGTTCGTTCTAGGCTCCGGAGAGGGGAGATCGTCGCCATCGTCATCACCAACCTTCCTTCATCGCCAATTCCATGATGCTCTTCACCGTTCGTGAGTAATCTCATCGTAGGCTTGCTGGACGGTGATGGGTTGGATGAGATCTATCATGTAATCGAGTTAGTTTTGACGGGGATTGATCCCTAGTATCCACTATGTTCTGAGATTGATGTTGCTACTACTTTGCCATGCTTAATGCTTGTCACTAGGGCCCGAGTGCCATGATTTCAGATCTGAACCTATTATGTTGTCGCCAATATGTGTGTGTTTTAGATCCTATCTTGCAAGTTGTAGTCACCTACTATGTGTTATGACCCGACAACCCCGGAGTGACAATAGCCGGAACCACTCCCGGAGATGACCATAGTATGAGGAGTTCATGTATTCACCAATTGTTAATGCGTTGGTCCGGTTCTTTATTAAAAGGAGAATCTTAATATCACGTAGTTTCCATTAGGACCCCGCTGCCACGGGAAGGATGGAAAATAGATGGCATGCAAGTTCTTTTCCCTAAGCACGTATGACTACATACGGAATACATGCCTACATTAGATTGACGAATGGGAGCTAGTTACATATCTCTCTGTGTTATAACTGTTACATGATGAATAGCATCTGGCATAATCATCCATCACCGATCCAATGCCTACGAGTCTTTTACTACTAGTCCTTGCTACGTTACTTTGCCGCTACTGCTGTCACTGCTGCTACTGTTACTCTGTTGCTACTGCTGTCACTTCGTCGCTACTCGTTACTGTTGCTACTGCTGCTATCACCCTACTTTGTTGCACATACTAAATCTTTCAGGTGTGGTCGAATTGACAACTCAACTGCTAATACTTCAGAATATTCTTTGGCTTCCCCTTGAGTCAAATCAATAAATCTGGGTTGAATACTCTACCCTCGAAAACTGTTGCGATCCCCTATACTTGTGGGTTATCAAGACAATTTTCTGGCGCCGTTGTCGGGGAAGCACAACTATATTCTCTGAGTCACTTGGGATTTACGTCTGCTGGTCACTATGAGGAATCCGATAGAGCCAAGAACTGAAGTCTTGCCCTCCACTACGAGGACAGGTAAGGAACTGCCATCTAGCTCTGCACTTGATTCACCTTCAGTTATGAGTAAGTTTGCGACACCACCTCCTGCTAGAAATCTTGATATGTCGCATGTGCTTGATGATGCTACTTCTGCTGCCCATGATGCTTATGATGATGCTATGTTTGATACTGCTTTGCCACTAGGTGCATTCCTTGATGCACAAATTGCTAGAGTTGCTGCTAGATGTGATGATACTTCTAAAACTGCTGATACTATTGAAGTAGAACCTGCTATTATGCCTGAATTGCCTGATATGCCTGAGCGTTATGTTATGGAGGGAGAGATAGCTGAGGACTTTCTTGCATGTAAGGATAGCTATGATGTTGAGAAATTACTACTCAAGTGGAAAGAAAAATCTCTGAACGCGAGGATGAAATACGACCCGAAGTTTGCTACTTCACCTATCTTTGTGACCGATAAGGATTATGAATTCTTTGTGGATCGTGAGTTAATCACTCTGGTCGAATCTGATCCTTTTCACGGTTATGAGTCTGAAACGGTTGTAGCCCATCTTACCAAACTGCACAATATAGCCACCCTATTCACTAGTGAGGAAAAGATCCGCCACTACTCTATCCTCAAACTGTTTCCTTTCTCGCTAAAGGATGATGCTAAGACTTGGTTCACTTCTCTTTCTCCTGGTTGTGTGCGTAGCCCCGAGGATATGGTCTACTACTTCTCTGAAAAATATTTCCCTGCCCATAAGAAACAAGCTGCCTTGTAGGAAATATACAACTTTGCTCAAGCTGAAGTAGAGAGTCTCCCACAAGCTTGGGGGAGGCTCGTCCAGCTACTGAATGCTTTGCCTGATCAACCTCTTGAGAAGAATGAAATACTTGATATCTTCTATAATGGACTTACCGATGCTTCCAAAGACCACCTAGATAGTTGTGTTGGTTGTTTTTTTAGGGAACGAACTGGAGAACAAGCTGAGATTCTACTGAATAACATCTTGTGCAATGAGAATGCTTGGACTATTCCCGAACCACCTCCTAAGCCAACTCCGAAGAAAAGTGGTATTCTATTCCTCAGTTCTGAAGATATGCAAGAAGCTAAGAGATCTATGCGAGAGAAAGGCATTAAGTCTGAAGATGTCAAAAATCTACCACCTATCGAAGAGATCCATGGTCTCGATAACCCGATACAGGTAGTAGAAGTAAATTCTCTGTGTAGGTTTCATGAGAGTGATATTCCTTTTGATAAACCTGTAGCTTATGCCTGGATGAATTTGATAACTTTGTTGCCAAACAACAGAGTTTCAATGATTATGTTAGCAGACAATTGGAACAGAATGCTCGTATCCTTAGTCATTTAAGTGCTTGTGTTGACAGAAATGTCAATGATCTTAAGCTTCTGAGTAAACATGCCTCTATGGTTACTACTCAGGTAGAACAAGTACTTAAGGCTCAGAATGACTTGCTCAATGAGTTGAATGACAATTCTATTAGAGTCGTTACTAGAGGCGGTGGAATGACCCAGGAACCTTTGTATCCTGAAGGTCATCCGAAGAGAATTGAACAAGATTCTCAAGGAGTTAGCACTGATGCACCTAGTCATCCTAGAAAGAAGAAGAAAGATGCGGATACCCAGGCATCTGCACGCTAGCAACCCAGATGCGGATACACCTGATAGTCCAAACGATGCCTCTGTTTCTGATGCTGAAACACAATCTGGTGATGAACAAGAGCCTAATGATAATATCAATAGTGATGTTCATGATGATGCTCAACCTAGCAATGCTAAGGATGTGGAGATTGAACCTGTTGATCTTGATAACCCACAGCCTAAGAATAGAAGATACGATAAGAATGACTTCGCTGCTAGGAAGCATGGTAAAGAAAGGGAACCATGGGTTCAGAAACCTATGCCCTTTCCTCCAAACCATCCAAGAAAAAGGATGATGAGGATTTTGAGCGATTTGTTGAAATGATTAGAAATGTCTTTCTCCAAATGCGTTTGATAGATATGCTCAAAATGTCTCCGTATGCTAAGTACATGAAAGATATTGTGACTAATAAGAGGAGGATACCTGAGGTTGAGATTTCCACCATGCTTGCTAACTATACCTTCAAGGGTGGAACTCCTAAGAAACTAGGTGATCCCGGTGTGCCCACTATACCTTGCTCCATTAAAGGCAACTATGTTAGAACTTCTTTATGCGACCTTGGAGCCGGTGTTATTGTTATGCCTCTCTCTCTTTATCGTAGACTTGAACTGGATAAATTGACACCCACTGAAATCTCTCTGCAAATGGCCGACAAATTAATTGTTTTTCCTATCGGCATTTGCGAGGATGTGCCTGTTGTGGTTGCTAACGTTACTATCTTAACGGACTTTGTTATTCTGGATATTCCCGAGGACGATGCCATGGCGGTCATCCTCGGAAGACCCTTTTTAAACACTGCAGGGGTTGTTATAGATTGGAACAAAGGCAATGTCACTTTCCATGTCAACGGTAATGAGCATACGGTGCACTTTCCGAAGAAACAATATCGAGTACATTGCATCAATGCTATCGAAAAAACTTCATTGATACTTATTGGGAGCTTAGAATGCCCTATACCTCCTGTTAAGATGAAGTATGATTTGCTTGTTGGGGAGATACACATCCCCGTTGAGGTGACCTAGTGACTATTCGAAAATTCTCCGTCTTCTTTTGCGATTCGAAAAGGTTTGTCAAGGAGACTTGATCAACCTCATTGACGGATTTATTTCAATGACCATGAGATGGATGAATTGTGAAGCCACAAACCTCTGTTCCAAGCTTTCACCTTCGGTTGCTTAGAAGAAAAATGATAGATTTAGTTTAGTTTTCCCTGTTTTCTGTCTTAGCGTCCCGTAGAAAAGTACCCCGAAAATAAAAGTTCTCCGAACGTCCTGAAAATCAAGTATGTTTTTTTCTAGAATTTTTGAAAAATACTGAGACGAAGAGCTAGTCTGGGGGCTGCACCAGTGGGCCACAAGCCCTGGAGGCGGGGGCACCCCCTGGCCACGCCTACCTGTCTTGTGGGGCCCACGTGCACCCCCTCCACTCATTCTTGCTCTCATCTGCTTCTCCTACCTCCAGAAAAAATCATTTCGCAGCTCAAACCCGTGTTCTTGTTCCTCTTGCTGGGATTTTCGATCTCTTTGCTCAAAGCACCATTCTGTGAACTGTTTTGGGGAAATTACTCCTTGGTAAGTGACTCCTCCATTCGTCCAATTAGTTTTTGCTCTAGTGCCTTATACTTCACGTATTTTTGCTGCCTTGGTGACCATGTTCTTGAGCTTTGCATGCTAATTTTAGCTGGTCCCAAGTGGTTTTGATGCGTAATATGGCCTCTAGATACTTGTTGGAGTAGTTGCTACGAGTATCGTTGAGCCTTATTCACTTTTCCTTAGAGTCACTAAAAATTTCAGAAATTTTCAGAGATAGAAAAGGGAAAAGATGAGGAGGTTCTTAAGAGGCTCTTCAAGCCGTGACCCCAAGGATGATGGAAGTGAGAAGAAGCCCAAGTATACGGTCCCGCGAGTTGCAGAAGTTCGAGCGTGCGAGTGGCCAAGCGATGTGTTCTTACGCGCCACCAGACTTTATGAGGACTTTTATTACTTGGTGGGGAACGCAGGCCTCACCGCCTTCGTTGAAGATAAGTGTCTGTAATACCTCCTCCTCACTAATATCTTCGTACAAAGCTTTAACTGCTATCCGAGGAAGAATCCTCCTATGGTTGAGTTCAAACTTTATGATATCCCCCAGTGCATGTCACTCTAGGATTTTTGCAATGTTTGCAAATTACCTTATGTTGGGGATATTCATGAACCTCGTCCATGGGACTTAGAAGCTTTCATCGATACAATTGCTGTAGGAGAGGAGAGAGGAGTGTCTTGCTCTAGAGCTGCTAGCATTCATTTTCCCGTGCTTCGGTACTTCTCATTATTTGTGGGAAAATGTTTGATTGGCCGTGGGAAGGCTGGGTCACTTAGTTCCCCAGATCTTGCGGTCTTGCGCGAAGCCCTTTATAATGATAAAACTTATAGCTTGGGTGCTATAGTAGCTCAACGGTTGAACACTAACAGTTCTAAAGGCATTGTCTATGGAGGTATCTATGCTACTCGTCTTGCTAGACACTTTGAGATACCTATTAGACTGGAAGAGGAAGAAGAGATTCTTCTTCACGAGAGATATCTAGATTACGATAGCATGGTTCGCCATGACTTTCTTGATAGAGATATAAATAGAAGGATGATTTATAACCTGGTGTTTAGTCAGGGTACTCGTGAGACTATTACTTTGTCTGCTCCTTCTTTGTTCAATCTTCATGCAGGCAGGTACATTATTATGCCCTCGGACATCTACACATACTGGGGCTTGACCCAACCACAGGTGCCCATGCCCGAGCCACCAGTCGAGTACCAGACGCCGGTTTATCAGTGGGAGCCAGAGGAGCTCACACAGCAGTGGCATCCTCAGTCTACTTCGGAGTATCCCGCAGCTGGTTATTTCCCTCCATGGGAGTAGACCAACTTAGGCCAAAATCCTAAGCTTGGGGGAGTACGTGTTTCTCACCGACCTTACGTTCTTGCTTATGCTTTCACTTTGTTCGTCGGTGTTCATACTTTGCCATTGTATCATCCATGCTAGTTTATTTCTTTTTCTCGTTTTCTTTTCGCGTGTCTGTCTAGTTTGAAAAAAAAGAATTTATTTTTCTTCTTTTGCTTGTTGGGAGCTTTCCCGTGTAAATAGTTTTCTTTTTCTTTGGGTCAAGGTAGAAGACCATGGTTACAATGTTTAGTGGCTCTCGCATGCATATCTGTTTATCTGTTAAAGAGCCATATTACTTTGTCTTCTCCTTTGTGTTTGCATGCAGATTCTAGCTTAGTCTAATGCACGAGCACGCTTATTATTGTTCACATCGTTCGGTCGTGCAAGTGAAAGGCAATAATGATGATATATGATGAAGTGACTGAGCCTAGAAAAGCTGGTATGAACTCGATCTATTTTGTTTTTGTAAATATGACTAGCTCATCGTGCCTGATTCAGCTTTGTTATGAGGGAAATATGTTTGCAATGACAACTTAGAGATCATAGTTGCTTATGCCATGCTTACTTAGCTAGGAGCTTATAATGGTTTGTCCAGGATGCCAGCATGAATTTTGAGATGACTGTGTTGTAGTATGATAGGATGGTATCCTCCTTTGAATGATTCAAGTGGCTTGACTTGGCGCATGTTCACGCATGTAGTTGAAACAAAATCAACATAGCCTCTATGATATTCATGTTCATGGTGATTTATGTCCTACTCATGCTTGCATTCAATGTTGGTTAATCTCAATGCATTTTGATGACGGTTGTCGCTCTCTAGTTGGTCGCTCCCCAGTCTTTTGCTAGCCTTCACTTGTACTAAGCGGGAATACTGCTTGTGCATCCACTTACATAAACCCAAAGTTGTTCCATATGAGTCCACTATACCTACCTATATGCGGTATCTACCTGTCGTTCCAAGTAAATTTGCATGTGCCACTCTCTAAACCTTCAAGAAATAATCTGTTTTGCATGCCCGAACCGCTCATGTGGTGACAGGGGGCTATCAGTATCTTCCATGCTAGGTGTGTTATCCACGATATGTGTTTATTCACTATCATTCACGAGAAAGGGGCCGGTAATTGGAATTCCCAGTTCCATGCTCAAATCGAAAAGATAATTACAAACAAAACTCCCCCTGGATTGATGTTGGTATGGACGACACCCGAGGATTCGGCTAGTCGTGGAGTGTGATTGATTGGTGGTGGGGGAGTCAAAACTTTACTTTTCTGTTTGGGAACCGCCTATAGCATGTGTAGCGTGAAAGATGGTGAGAACTCTTAGTCATTGCGTTGACAATGAAAGCTTGCCACCCGAAATTATTATCTCTGTTTTCAAAGCTTGAGCCAGGGCACCTCTGCAAATCAATGCTTCCCTCTGCGAAGGGACTGTCTATTTATGTTCTTGTTGAGTCATCTCTTCTTATAAAACCACCAATTAGAGAGCACCTCTGTCGTTTTTATGCTTTGCTTTTAATTGTGTTGAGTATGACTGTGACTGGATCTTCTTTGCCATGAATTACAATGTTTAGTCAGCCCTTGGTCTTTGAAGGTGCTCTGCATTTATGTCTTTGCGGTCTCAGAAAGAGCTAGCGAGATACCATCTGTTCGTACTGCTTCATGATTATTTTGATTGAAGTGTTGATGTTTGAGACTTATTATTATTTGCTCGCTAGATGATTATGCCATTGATACGAGTTTACCGTGAGACCTAGATGTCATTTGCTTATGTGGTTAGCTTGTGATCTTGCTGAAATTCTGGTTATGAGTTAGACATCGTTGCAACAACAAGATCAAACAGAGTTCGTCAAAGTTTTTCTTTTGTCTCTTTCAGTTTGTCAACTGAACCATCGAATTAAAGTCGGATCAATGAAGTGGCGCCAAGCTTCTAGCATTCTTTGTGACAAGAGGGTGCCACAAAAGCTAAAAGGCAAGTTGTATAGGACAGCGGTTCGACCCGCAATGTTCTATGATGTTGAGTGTTGACCGACTAAAAGACGACATGTGCAACAGCTAGCGGAGATGCCATGTTGAGATGGATGTGTCGCTACACAAGGAAGGACTGAATCCGGAATGATGATATACGAGATAGAGTTGGGATAGCGCCAATTGAAGAGAAGCTTGTCCAACATCGTCTGAGATGGTTTGGGCATATTTAGCGTAGGCCATGAGAAGCCTCATTGCATAGCGGACAGCTAAAGCGTGCTGATAATATCAAAAAGGTCGGGGTAGACTAAACTTGACATGTAAAGAGCTCATAAAAAAGATCTAAAGGATTGAAGCATCACCAAAGAACTATTCATGGATCGGGATGCGTAGAAGCTTGCTATCCATGTGCTAGACTCATGAGCATCTTATGAATAAATGTTCAAACCGTGTAAATGTACATAATATATTTTAAAAAATCAATGTGAATCATAAAACAGTTTCATTTGTATATGAAAAATGTATAACTTGCATTAAAAAATACATGTATTAGAAAAAGGTAAAACAAAAATAAAACTGGAGAAGCCCAAAGTAAACCGGGAAGGAAACGCAGTAAACGGCGAAACTGCATTTCTGCTCCCGAGCTCATTTGAGCTCGGGTGAACAGTAAAATCGAAAAAAATCTAAAAATGTTTAAAAAATTCTGAAATTTTTTGGAGACCAACTTTGACAAAATTTCTAAATGCATGCAAAAGTTTGGCATGAACTAACATTTTTACAAGGCGTGGAAAAATAAACAAAATGGATGCTCTGAAAATGCGCATTTTCAGAGTTTCTATTTTGTTTAGTTTTCCACGCCTTGTAGAAATGTTAGTTCATGCCAAATTTCTGCATGAACTTAGAACTTTTGTTAAAGTTGGTCTCAAAAAAAATTCAGAATTCTTTGAACATTTTTTGAATTTTTTCCGATTTTACTGTTCACCCGAGCTCAAATGAGCTCGGGAGCAGATACTCCACGTCCTGTAAACGGCCCATTCACTGCACTATGTAGGCAAGCCAGTGCTACAGCTTGCAGGAGGCGAAATATGCAGCTGGTACACTTACTATGACCTGGAAGATAGCTACGCCTCAAAAGTCCCCTTAGTTGGCCGACCCACTCTCAGGCTTTTCTGTTCATTTTTTCCTCAAGCTTATTTTGCCTTTTTTTTCTTCCAGTTAGCCTTTTTGTTTTCCATTCGCTTGATCGTTCTTTCCAAAGTTTCTTCACGGGTTTTATTTGAATTTTATTTTATCCTTTCCCTTATATTTTTATTTTCTCTGCGCATGTCTACCATTTCGCTACACGTTTTCAATTTTCATATACTTGTGGCTCCATTTTTTATAGGCATTGAACATTTTTAAAATATGTATTTACATTTTTATAAAATACATGTTCCAAACATTATTTCGAATGGGTGATAATTTGTTTTCAAATACGCATTGACCATTTATTGCAGTTTTTTAACAACACAAACAATTTTGCATCATATATGTTTTAAAAGATATCACAAATATATTTTGTCTACATATTAATATATTTCTAAATGCCATGTGCCTTTTATGAAGGATAAGAAATACTTGTTAACTGCGTAATTATTTCTACATTGCATATCCTTTTTTAAATATGCAATGTGGATACTTTTGGAATGCGCAAGCATTTTTTGAAATGTGATGAACATTTTTGTGTCTGATAAGAAACATTTTTATTTGATTTTCTAAAAATTCTGTTAAAATGTCACGGTTATATTTTTGGGATGAACGAACGTTTTTTTTATGATTAACGTAAATTGTTTTTGAGTGCTTTTCCAAAACTATGCAAACATTTTTCGATTTTGTTGGAATGCGTGCATTTTTTAAAACTATATGTTATTTTTTTGAATGGTATGATAGCAAACTTTTCTCTCTAATCACGCAAACATTGTTCATACAATGAATAATGTTTCTTTTAAAAGTCACGATTAATTTTTGAAACACATAAACAGGGGGAGGGCACCTTGAGGCGAGATCAAGTTCGGTCTTGTTGCTAGAATGGGCTGAACCACTAGAGTGCTGTTCAGTTTTTTTACTTTCTAAAAAAAATTGTTAAGAAAAAAATATACAAAACCAAAAAAGGTTTACATATTAAAATAAAAAAGGTTCATCCATTTAAAAAAAAGTTCATATCTTTCAAAAAGGTTCATCGATTTTGAAAGAAGTTCATCAATTTGAAAAAAGGGATATTGAAAATGAAAAAAAACTTCATCCAATTTAATCAAAGTTCAGTAAATTTTAAAAAAGTTCAATAAATCTGAAAAAAAATCATAAAAATTCAAAGAAAAAGTTCATATAGTTATTAACAAAGTTCATTGAACTGAAAAAAGTGTATAAATCTTACAAAAGTTCAACCATTTTCAAAAAGATTTTCATCAAATTTCAAAAAGAAATCATCGATATTAGAAAAGGTTCATCAATTTTTAAAAAAAAGATCATCAATATGGAAATAATTTCACAGAAGTTTTATGAAAAAACGTCAGATGCGTCTAGATGGGCCGGCTCAGTTCGAACGTCATAGGCGTCAGTCTCCTCTTGCGTTGGTGGCGCCAAATAGGAAATGCCTAAAAGGGCACCTAGCTTCCTCTTGCGTCAGTCTCCTTGCTAAATGGGCCAACCCAGACGCGTGGGAGGGCACGGCTTTACCATTTTTTCTGTGTTTGAAGTTTCAGTCTTTTTTCTTCATTCTTTACATTTATTTTATTCTTTCAAACATTCCACATAAATATATTGCAAAAAACACTTTACATAGAAACTTTTCAAATATGTTGATCAAAAATGTTAAATGTGTATAAAAAATCATTCTCATGTATACAAAAAATATAGAACATTCGTATCAAAATTGCCCGTGTATTTATAAAGTGGAAATCAACCATCCAGAAAAATATTACACAGGTATTGAAATTTTATTAATCAATTGTTTGAAATATATTAAATCTGCATAGATAAAGTGGTGACCATGTATTTTAAAAATACCAAAATTGTATTTCACAATTGTTAATCTAGAATTTGGAAATGTTAAAATGTGTATAGAAAAAAATGCGGACCAAGGATTAGAAAAGTTCATCTTATATTGGTAAAATGTTATGGAGCACTTGAAAAGTGTTACAAATGTGTGTAGAGAATGTATTGACAATGTATTGAAATAATGTTAACCAAGATTTGAAAAAAGTTAAATGTGTGTAAATAAAATGTTTCCCATATACACTAATTATTTTATGAGAGTGCAAAAGTTGGTCAGGTATTTATAAAATGTTAATCAAGTATTGGGAAAAAATGATAAACAACTATTTACAAATTTTTAATCAAGCATTGAAAACTGTTAAATGTGAATACAAAAAATGTTGCTCATCTATGAAAACATAATAGTCTCATATTTAGAAACTGCTAATCAAGTTTTCAAAAATGTTAAAATGTGTTTTTAAAAACTCTTGATCATGTATTGAAAAAACTTATACGTATTTCAAAAATGTTAATCAAGCATTTGAAAAATGATAAAAATGTGTATAAAAATAATAGTGACAATGTATTCAAAATATGTAAAACTTTTATTTAAAAAATGCTCTGAACGTAAGGAAAAAATGTATAACGAAAACCAAAAGAAAGAGATAAAAAGAGAAAAATGAAAACCAAAAAAACAAAAAAGGGAACCACAGACACAAGTGCAAGAAGAATGGAAAACAGTGAAACCGAAAACAAAACAAAGGAAAAAAAAAGTTGAAAACCAGGAATAGAGCGAAAAACAAAAAACATGGAAAAACCAAAAACCAAAATCATAATTTTTCAACATAATACAAAGAAATTGGCTTTCGTCTTTAGTGAAGGTTCTCTCTGTCCTCGTCATAACTGGGCTAGCTTGGTCCGGTTTTCTTTTTGTCATTTTCTTCCTTCGGTCTTCTTCACCGATTTTCTTTGGCTTCCTATTTTTCTTCATTTTTTCACTATTCTTATTTTTTCCTTTAACGTTTCTCTTCCCATTTTTCTTTGCTTCTTTCCCGGGGTTAATTGGGAGTTTTGTTTTTATTTTCCCCATCATTCTTCATTTTTCTTTGTATCTTTTTTGGTTTCATTCGTCTTTATTCGTTTCTTGGTTTTCACTGTTTTTATTACTTCATATTGGTTTCATTTGCTTTTTATTTACTTTTGTTGGTTTTGTTTTTGTTTTTTGTTGGGTTTCTCGATTTTTGTTTGCTTCTTGGTTGATTTTATATAGGATTAATTTTTTTGTTCAACACGTATCAACTCTTTCTATTACATATTCAAAAAAAATAATGTACATCAGAAAACACATTTAATATACATGTTTAACACTTTTGAAATACACATTTTTTATATTTTACATCATTTTTCCGAAAACTATTTTTATGTCCATTTTTCCATACACATTCTACATTTTTGTTATATATATATATTAACATCTATTAGTGCGAGTTAAATATTTTTCACATACAAGATTTACATTTTTTGAGTACTTGGTCAACATTTTTTAACACATGGTTAATTTTTTTAATGTCAATAAACATTTTTTAGCAGACAAAGTACATTTTTATATCCAAGTTTAACTCTCTTTTAATTCAGAATAAAATTTAAAAATATTCAGGGGCTATTGAGAGAGTCCGGAACTAAGGGGTCCTCGGATTGCTTGCCTATTTACATGGACCGTACTCTTGGACCGTTCTATCATCATTATTACACTATGGATAAATAAAGTGATGCCGTATTCAAGATGAACTAAACTTGGCGTTTGCTCCATGGTTACGTAGTGATTGGCATATTCCCTCCTTGATGTATAGCCGACGTTGTGTAACCCTGACGGCTCTGGTATCTATATAAACAGGAGGGCTTTAGTTCATAGGACCGTTCAAGCTCATTACTCACGGGATTTCGACAACAACTATATAGCCTCTAGTTGACTAGCTTGTTGATCAAAGATGGTCAAGGTTTCCTCGGCATTGGACAAGTGTTGTCACTTGATAACGGGATCACATCAGTAGGAGAATGATGTGATGGACAAGACCCAAACTATAAACGTAGCATATGATCGTGTCAGTTTATTGCTACTATTTTTTGCATGTCGATGTATGTGTTCCTATGACCATGAGATCATACAACTCCCGGACACCGGAGGAATACCTTGTGTGTATCAAATGTTGCAACATTACTGGATGACTATAAAGGTGCTCTACAAGTATCTCCGAAGGAGTCTCTTGAGTTGGCATGGATCAAGACTGGGATTTTTCACTACATGTGACGGAGAGGTATCTCGGGGCCCACTCGGTAATACAACATCACAACGAGCCTTGCAAGCAATGTGATTAAGGAGTTAGTCACGGGATCTTGTATTACGGAACAAGTAAAGAGACTTGCCGATAACGAGATTGAACTAGGTATAGAGATACCAACGATCGAATCTCGGGCAAGTAACATAGCGAAGGACAAAGGGAACAACATATGGGATTAACTGAATCCTTGACATCGAGGTTCAACCGATAAAGTACTTTGTAGAATATGTAGGAGCCAATATGGGCATTCCAGGTCCTGCTATTGGTTATTCACCGGAGAATGTCTCAGGTCGTGTCTACATAGTTCTCGAACCCGCAGGATCTGCACACTTAAGGTTCAGTGACATTTCGGTATAGTTGAGTTATAGGTTTTGGTGACCAAAGGTTGTTCGGAGTCCCGGATGAAATCCTGGATGTCACGGGGAGCTCCGGAATGGTTTAGAGGTAAAGATTGATATATAGGAAGTCCAGTTTTGGTCGCTGGGGAAGTTTCGGGCCCATCGGTAGTGTACCGGGAGTGCCGGGAGGGTGCCGGGGAACCACCGGGAGGGGTGTGACGATCCAAGAGCCTTATTGGCTGTGAGAGGAGGTGGACCAGCCACTGGTGGGCTGGCCTAATCCTCTCTCAAAAGCCCATGTGGCTAGGAGTGGAGATAAAAAGGCAAAAATCCTTTAAAAGGAAAGGAAGGAGGAGGAGTCCCAAAGTAGTCCACCTCCCTTGTGGGAAGGTGGACTCTTCCTTGTAGGGTTCGGCCGACCCCATCTCCTTAGAGTAGGGGCCAAGGCTTCCTCCTCTCCCCTCCTCCTATATGTATACTAGAGGTTTTGAGGGTTTTGAGACATAGAAATCAGCCACGGCTGCCTCTCTCTCCCTCTAGATTTGTTTCTCCTCTAGTCTAATTCGGTGGTGCTGAGGCGAAGCCGTGCTGAATTAGTTCACCACCACCACCACCACCACCACGCCGCCCTTCTAGAGAACTCATCTACATCTCCGCCCCTCTTGCTAGATCAATAAGGCGGAGATCGTCATCGAGTTGTATTTGTGCTGACGCGGAGGTATCGTCCGTTCGGCATTAGATCGGGATGGATCGTGATGAGATCGCGGGACGGGCTGCGATTTGGATCACGAAGATGTTCCACTACATAAACCGCGTTATATACGCTTCCGCTTAGCGATCTACAAGGGTATGTAGTTTCACTCTCCCCTCTCGTAGATGATCATCACCATGGATAGGTATTGCGTGTGAGTAGGAAATTTTTTGTTTCCCATGCAACGTTCCCTAAAAGTGGCATCATGAGCTAGGTTCATGCGTAGATGATATCTAGAGTAGAACACAAAAGAGTTTGTGGGCGGTTATGTTCAATTTGTTGCCCTCCTTAGTCTTTTCTTGACTCTGTGGTATTGATCGATTGAAGCGGCCCGGACAAACATTATTCGTACGCTTACAAGAGACCGGTTTCATCGACTAACATGCAACTTGTTCCATAAATATGACTGGCGGGTGTCTGTTTCTTCAACTTCAGTTGAATCGGATTTGACCGAGGTGGTCCTTGGAGAAGGTTAAATAGCAACTTGCATATCACCGTTGTAGTTTTGCATAAGTAAGATGTGATCATACTAGATACCCATAGCAGCCACGTAAAACATGCAATAACAAATTAGAGGACGTCTAACTTGTTTTTGCAGGGTATGCATGTGATGTGATATGGCCAAAGACATGATATGATATATTGGATGTATGAGATGATCATGTTGTAACAGTTAAACATCGACTTGCACGTCGATGCTACGACAACCGACAGGAGCCATAGGGTTGTCTTTAATTATTTCGCGCTTGGAGATGCTTTGCTTTATCGCTAGTAGTAACAACATAGTTAGCGCGACAACCTCGATGGCAGCACAATGATGGAGATCAGGGTGTGGCGTCGGTGACGATGGAGATCATGTCGGTGCTTTCATGATGGAGATCAAGAAGCACAAGTTCATGGCCATATCATGTCACTTATGATTTGCATGTGATGTTAATCTTTTTTATGCACCTTGTTTTGCTTAGGACGATGGTAGCATTATAAGGTGATCCCTCACTAAAATTTTAAGATAAAATTGTGTTCTCCCTGACTGTGCACTGTTGCGACACTTCGTTGTTTCAAGACACCACGTGATGATGGGGTGTGATAGACTCAACGTTCACATACAATGGGTGCAAAATAGTTGCACACGCGGAACACTCGGGTTAAACTTGACGAGCCTAGCATGTACAGACATGGCCTCGGAACACAAGAGACCGAAAGGTCGAGCATGAATCATATAGTTGATATGATCAACATGGAGATGTTCACCATTGAAGCTAAACTCAACTCACGTGATGATCGGACTTGAGTTAGTGAATTTGGATCATGCGACACTCGAATGACTAGAGGGATGTCAATTTGAGTGGGAGTTCTTAAGTAATATGATTAATTGAACTCATTATCATGAACATAGTCAAAAGGTATTTGCGAATTATGTTGTAGCTTGCGTTGTAGCTCTACTGTCTTTAATATATTCCTAGAGAAAAATTTAGTTCAAAGATGATAGCAGAAATTATGTAGACTAGGTCTGTAAACTGAGGATTGTCCTCATTGCCGCATAGAAGGCCTATGTCTTTAATGCACCGTTCGGTGTGCTAAACCCCGAGCGTCGTCTGTAGATGTTGCGAACATCTGACATACACATTTTTTATGACTACATGATAGTTCAGTGCATAATGCTTAAACGGCTTAGAATTGAGGCGCTGAAGACGTTTCAAACGTCGCGGGACATATGAGATGTTCTAAGGGATGAAATTGGGATTTCAGGCTCGTGCCCTTGTTGAGAGGTATGACCTCTGACAAGATTCTTTGTCTACAAAGTAAGGGAGAAAAGCTCAATCGTTAAGCATGCACTCAGATTGTGTGAGTGCTACTATCGATTGAATCGAGTGGGGGTTAATCTTCGAGATGAGATAGTGATGGTTCTCCAAAGTCACTGCCACCAAGCTACTAGAGCTTCGTGATGAACTATAACATATCAGGGATAGATATGATGATCCTTGAGCTATTCGCGATGTTTGACACCGCAAAAGTAGAAATCAAAAAGGACCATCAATTGTTGATGGTTAGTAAAACCACTAGTTTCAAGAAGGGCAAGGGCGAGAAGGGATACTTCATGAAACGACAAACAAGTTGTTGCTCTAGTGAAGAGACCCAAGGTTGAACCCAAACCCAAGACTAAGTGCTTCTTTAATGAGGGGAACAATCGCTGAAGAGGAACTACCCTAGATACTTGGTAGATGAGAAGGTTGGCAAACTCGACAAAAGTATATTGGATATACATCATATTGATGTGTACTTTACTAGTACTCCTAGTAGCACGAGGGTATTAGATACCGGTTCAGTTGCTAAGTGTTAGTAACTCGAAATAAAAGCTACGGAATAAACGGTGACTAGCTAAGGGCGAGGTGACGATATGTGTTGGTAGTGTTTCCAAGGTTGATGTGATCAAACATCGCACACTCCCTCTACCATCGGGATTAGTGTTAAACCTAAATAATTGTTATTTGGTGTGTGCGTTGAGCATAGACATAATTGGATTGTGTTTATCGCAATACAATTATTCATTTAAAGAGAATAATGGTTACTCTGTTTATTTGAATAATACCTTCAATGGTCTTGCACCTAAAATGAATGGTTTATTGAATCTCGATCGCAGTGATACACATGTTCATAATATTGATGCCAAAAGATATAAAGTAGTAATGATAGTACCACTTACTTGTGGCACTGTCACTTGAGTCATATTGGTATAAAACGCATGAAGAAACTCCATATTAATGGATCTTTGGACTCACTTGTTTTTGAAAAATTTGATACATGTGAACCATGTCTATTGGTATAAACGTATGAAGAAACTCCATGCAGATGGATCGTTTGGACTCACTTGATTTTGATTCACTTGAGACATGCAAATCATACCACATGGGCAAGATGACTGAAGGCCTCATTTTCCAGTGAGATGGAACAAGAAAGTAACTTGTTGGAAGTAATACATTTTGATGTGTGCGGTCCAATGAGTGCTGAGGCACGCAGTGGATATCGTTATGTTCTTACTTCACAAATGATTTGAGTAGATACTAGTATATTTACTTGATGAAACACAAGTCTGAATTATTGAAAGGTTCAAGTAATTTCATAGTGAAGTTGAAGATCGTCGTGACAAGAGTATAAAATGTCTACAATATGATCATAAAGATGAAATTCTGAGTTGCGAGTTTGGTACACAATTAAGACATTGTGGAAATTGTTTCACAACTAATGCCACCTGGAACACCATAGTGTGATGGTGTGTCCGAACGTCATAGTCGAGCCCTATTGGATGTGGTGCGTAATATGATGTCTCTTATCGAATTACCACTATCGTTTTTGGGTTAGGCATTAGAGACAACCGCATTCACTTTAATTAGGGCACCACGTAATTCCATTGAGATGACACCGTATGAACTATGGTTTGGAGAAACCTAAGCTGTCGTTTCTTAAACGTTTGGGGCTGTGACGCCTATGTGAAAAAGTTTCAACTTGATAAGCTCGAACCCAAAGCGGATAAATGCATCTTCATAGGACACCCAAAACAGTTGGGTATACCTCCTATCTCAGATTCGGAAGCAAAGTTTTTGTTTCTAGAAACGGGTCCTTTCTAGAGGAAAAGTTTCTCTCGAAAGAATTGAGTGGGAGGATGGTGGAAACTTGATGAGGTTATTGAACCGTCACTTCAACCAGTGTGTAGCAGGGTGCAGGAAGTTGTTCATGTGGCTCCTACACCAACTGAAGTGGAAGCTAATGATAGTGATCATGAAGCTTTAGATCAAGTTACTAGAAACCTAGTAGGTCGACAAGGTCACATGCTACTCCAGAGTGGCACGATAACCCTGTCTTGGAGGTCTTGTTGTTGGACAACAATGGACATAGGAATTATGGAGAAGCGATGGTGGGATTGGATTCCGACAAATGGCTGGAGGCCATGAAATCCGAGAGAGGATCCATGTATGAAAACAAAGTGAAGACTTTGGAAGGACTACTTGATGGTCGTAAGGCTGTTAGGTGCAGATGGATCTTTAAAAGGAAGATAGACGATGATGGTGAAAGGTCACCATTAAAAAAGCTCGACTTGTCGCAAAGATGTTTCCGACGAAGTTCAAAGAGTTGACTATGATGAGACTTTCTCACTCGTAGCGATGCTAAAAGTCTATTGCAATTATGTTAGCAGTTGCTGCATTATTTATGAAATCTTGCAGATAGGATGTCAAAACATTGTTTCCTCGACGGTTTCCTTGAGGAAAGGTTGTATGTGATACAACCAGAAGGTTTTGTCGATCCTAAGGATGCTAAGAAGTATGCAAGCTACAGCGATCCTTCTATGGACTGGAGCAAGCATCTCGGAGTTGGAATATACGCTTTGATGAGATGATCAAAGTTTTTGGTTTTATACAAAGTTTATGAGAAACTTGTATTTCCAAATAAGTGAGTGGGAGCACTATAGATTTTCTTGTTAGTATATGTGATTGACATATTTTTTATCGGAAATGATGTAGAATTTCTGGAAAGCATATAGGGTTGTTTGAAAGGTCTTTTTCAAAGGAAAACCTGAATTGAGCTACTTGGACATTGAGCATAAAGATCTATAGAGATGGATCAAAACGCTTAATAGAACTTTCAAATGAATACATACCGTAACAAGATTTTTGAAGGAGTTCAAAATGGATCTGTTAAAGAAGGAGTTCTTGACTGCATTGTAAGGTGTGATTTTGAGTAAGACTCAAAAGCCCGACCATGACAGAAGAAAGAGAAAGGACGAAGGTCGTCCCCTATGCCTTAGCCGTAGGCTCTAAAGTATGCCATGTTGTGTACCGCACCTGATGTGTGCCTTGCCATGAGTCTGTCAAGGGGTACAAAGAGTGATCCAGGATTCAATCACTAAACAACGGTCAAAGTTATCCTTAGTAACTAGTGGACTAAGGATTTTTTTTCTCGATTATGGAGGTGATTAAAGAGTCCGTCGTAAAGGGTTACATCGATGCAAGCTTTAACACTAATCCAGATAACTCTGAGTAGTAAACCGGATTCCTATAGTGGAGCAGTCATTTGGATTAGTTCCAAATGGCGCATGGTAGCAACATCTATAGGATGACATAGATATTTGTAAAGCACGCACATATCTGAAAGGTTCAGACCCGTCGACTAAAAACCTCTCTCACAAGCAAGATATGATCAAACCCCATAACTGTATGGGTGTTAGATTCATTACAATCACATAGTGATGTGAACTAGATTATTGACTCTAGTGCAAGTGGGAGACTGTTGGAAATATGCCCTAGAGGCAATACTAAATTGGTTATTATTATATTTCCTTGTTCATGATAATTGTTTATTATCCATGCTACAATTGTATTGATTGGAAACTCAAATACATGTGTGGATACATAGACAACACACTGTCCCTAGTGAGCCTCTAGTTGACTAGCTCGTTGATCAAAGATGGTCGAGGTTTCCTGGCCATGGACAAGTGTTGTCACTTGATAACGAGACCACATCATTAAGAGAATGATGTGATGGGCAAGACCCAAACTATAAACATAGCATATGATCGTGTCAGTTTATTGCTACTGTTTTCTGCATGTCAATGTATCTGTTCCTATGAGCATGAGATCATACAACTCCAGGACACCGGAGGAATACCTTGTGTGTATCAAACATCGCAACATTACTGGGTGACTATAAAGGTGCTCTACAGGTATCTCTGAAGGAGTCTGTTGAGTTGGCATGGATCAAGACTAGGATTTGTCACTCCATGTGACGAAGAGGTATCTCGGGGCCCATTCGGTAATATAACATCACAACAAGCCTTGCAAGCAATGTGACTAAGGAGTTAGTCATGGGATCTTGTATTACAGAACGAGTAAAGAGACTTGCGGGTAACGAGATTGGACTAGGTATAGAGATACCGACAATCGAATCTCGGACAAGTAACATACCGAAGGACAAAGGGAATGTCATATGGGATTAACTGAATCCTTGACATAGAGGTTCGACCGATACAGACCTTTGTAGAATATGTAGGAGCCAATATGGGCATCCATGTACCACTATTGGTTATTGACCGGAGAATGTCTCAGGTCGTGTCTACATAGTTCTTGAACTCGCAGGGTGTGCACACTTAAGGTTCGGTGACATTTCGGTATAGTTGAGTTATAGGTTTTGGTGACCGGAGGTTGTTCGGAGTCCCGGATGAGATCCTGGACATCACGAGGAGCTCCAGAATGGTCCGGAGGTAAACATTGATATATAGGAAGTCCTGTTTTGGTCACCGAAAAAGTTTTGGGTTCATCGGTAGTGTACCCGGAGTGCCGGGAGGGTGCTGGGGGACCACCAAGAGGGGTGTGACGACCCAAGAGCCTTATGGTGTGTGAGAGGAGGTGGACCAACCCCTGGTGGGCTGGCCGAAGCCTCTCTCAAAATCCCATGCGGCTAGGAGTGGAGATAAAAGGCAAAATTCCTTCAAAAGGAAAGGAAGGAGGAGTCCTCCCAAAGTAGTCCACCTCCCTTGTGGGAAGGTGGACTCTTCCTTTTAGGGTTCGGCCGACCCCTTATCCTTGGAGTAGGGGCCAAGGCTGCCTCCTCCCCCTCCTCCTATATATACTAGAGGTTTGGAGGGTTTTGAGACACAGAAATCAGCCACGGTTGCCTCTCTCTCCCTCTAGATCTGTTTCTCCTCTAGTCTAATTCGGCGGTGCTTAGGCAAAGACCTGCTGAATTAGTTCACGACCACCACGCCGCCGTGCTGGAACTCATCTACCTCTCCGCCCCTCTTGCTGGATCAAGAAGGCGGAGATCGTCATCGAGTTGTACGTGTGCTGAACGCAGAGGTGTCGTCCGTTCGGCACTAGATCGGGATGGATCGTGATGAGATTGCAGGACGAGCCGCGATTTGGATCGTGAAGATGTTCCACTACATAAACCACGTTATATACGCTTCCGCTTAGTGATCTACAAGGGTATGTAGATTCACTCTCCCCTCTCGTAGATGATCATCACCATGGATAGGTATTGCGTGTGTGTAGGAATTTTTTTGTTTCCCATGCAACGTTCCCCAACATCGCCGAGAGCACCGCACACCAGAGTTGTCGCCTGTCATCACCATTCCGCGTGTATGACCGAGATGGACGTCCAGCACCCGCTCGCGCCGCTTGCTGAGGACGACTCAACACCACCATCGAATGTCGCCACCTTGGCTCTGAGATCCTCCAAGGGGACGAAGCGACCAGATCCTCGCTGCCACCATCCCTGGTGTCTGCACGCCATTCCGGCGCCCCCTCCAACAATCATGACGGAGAAAAGGGGAAGGGATCCCCGGTCGAGGGCTAGGGTTTGAGCCACTCAAGTCTCCCCTCCGAAAGAGACGTGGGGGGAAAGCGACCTATCTAGGGTATTTCTCCACTCTACTCCACCAAATTTCAACTCGTACACATGTCATTTACCAATCAACTCCTCTCAGAATGAGGATATCGCATTAAAGACATCAATGAAGGAGTAAGGGAAGACTCGGAAGATGTTGACCAAGCATACATTTGGAACAAGATTCTTTTTTCCAAACGTGTGGAAAATGTGCATTGTGAGATTTTTTAAGCCCCAAATCGTAGACCAAAAATTTCTACGGCATATTTTATAAATTAAACGATTGTGCAAATAAAGTTTAAAGAACTATAAAAATTAACCAATTCATGCTCTAGGTATTAGAGACATTAGTCTATAGATTATTGTCTATCCAAAGTATGAATCATTGTGAATGTTTCTCTTTGATCTTGAAACTTAGGAGCTTTAAATCTTGTTTGAGAAAGTATCTCCGTGTTTGCACTGATTGTTTGTGCGCTTTGAAGACTTTTCCATTTTTGTGAATCAAAATGTTCTAACACCCTAAGATGATGCTTTATGATGCAAAATGCTTTGGTACTTGATTGATGGCAAGTTTGGTATCTTGATAAACTCGGGTTCCTCTTTTCCTGTTTGGGATTAGGAAATTCCAACATTGTTGTGCAAAGTTGCAGTCCCAAAGGAGATGCATAGTTGTCTCATCTGCACTTTGATTGCAATTAGGACACTATGGATTATCAAGCTGCATTCCTTTCCTAAGGAGAGGTGATATGGTGGTTATTCTGCACCAAAATAATATTTTATGCTTTAATGTGCTTGAGCTGTCCCATATTAACTTGAAGAATGGTTGTTCTTCTTGATCTTATATCAGTTGATTATTGTTAGGGAACGTTGCATGGGAAACAAAAAAATCCTACGCTCACCAAGATCAAACTAGCAGATGCACATCTACAAGAGAAGAGATTATATCTACATACCCTTGTAGATCGCTAAGAAGAAGCATATATAACGCGGTTGATGCAGTCGAACGTCTTCGCGATCCAAATCGCAATCCGTCCCGTGATCCCATCACGATCCGTCCCGATCTAGTCACGAACGGACAAAACCTCCGCGTTTAGTACGTACAACTTGATGACATCTCCGCCTCCTGGATCCAGCAAGTGAGGACGGAGTGGTAGATAAGTTCCCCGACAACAAGACGGCATGGTGGCGGTGGTGGTGGTGCTATCACGGCAGGGCTACGCCTAGCGCTACCGAAACCGCGAACGGAGGAGAAAATGATCTAGGGAGAGAGAGGGGCGCCAAGGGCTTGGTGTGTATTCTTGGGGCGCCCCTCCCCTCTATATATAGGTGGAGGGGAGTGGGGAACAAGCCCTCCAAGCACAAGGGCGCAGCCAAGGGGGAGGAGGTGGAGTCCTAGTCCCCCTCCTTCCCTTCCATACAAAGGTGGACTTTCCACCTTTCCCAACTACATGGGCCTTGAGGGACTTGTGCGCTTGGCCCAATTAGGCCACGATGCTTCCCCTCAGCCCATGCAAACCCTTGGGACGTGGTATAACCCTTGGCGGACTTTCGGACTCCTCTGGAAGTTTTTGTAACCTTCTAGAAGCTTCCTGATACAATACTGGAAAAACCCGAAACTTTTCCAGTAGCCAAAATATGACTTCTCATATATAAATATTTACCTTCAGACCATTCTGGAGATCCTCATGATATCCAGGATCTAATTTGGGACTTCGAACAACATTCGGTTACCATCACAAATAACTCACTAATACCAAATCGTCACCGAATTTTAAGTGTGCAGACCGTGCACGTTCGAGAACTATGCAGTCATGACCGAGACACTCTCCGGCCAATAACCAATAGCGGGACGTGGATGTCCATATTGGCTCCTACATATTCTACGAAGATCTTTATCGGCCGAACAACGATGTCAAGGATTCAATCAATCCTGTATACAATTCCCATTGTCTATCGGTATGTTACTTGCCCGAGATTCGATCGTCGGTATCTCCATACCTAGTTCAATCTCGACACCGGCAAGTCTCTTTACTCGTTCCATAATACAAGATCCCGTGGCTAACTCTTTAGTCACATTTTTTGCAATCTTGTTGCAATGTTGTATTATCGAATGGGCCCCAAGATACCTCTCCATCACACGGAGTGACAAATCCCAGTCTTGATTTATGCCAACTCAACAGACACCCTCAAAGATACCTGTAGAGCACCTTTATAGTCACTCAGTTACGCTGCAATGTTTGATGCACACAAGGTACTCTTCCGGTGTTAGTGAGTCGCACGATCTTATGGTCATAGGAATAGATACTTGACATGTAGAAAACAACAACAATAAAGTGACACGATCATATGCTACATTCATAGGTTGGGTCTTGTCTACCAGATCATTCTCCTAATGATGTGATTCCATTATCAAATGACAACTCATGTCTATGGCCAGGAAACCTTGACCATCTTTGATCAACGAGCTAGTCCATTAGAGGCTCACTAGGGACAGTGTGTTGTCTATGTACCCACACATGTATTTGAGTTTTCAATCAATACAATTCTAGCATGGATAATAAACGATTATCATGAAGAAGGAAATATGGTAATAACTAATTTATTATTGCCTCTAGGGCATATTTCCAGCAATTATAGATGTGCATGGAGGAGAATATGTTTGTTGTACCAATGGAGGTCCATTTATCCAATTGATTTGGAAGCAATTGTGGGACAATGGTGTCTAACTGGATGAAAAGATTGTATGCTTCATTAGACATTGGGAGGTGGAACACTGTTGTCCAGTTTTCGCTATTAGAGAACTTTTGAACACACACAGTATCATGATGTGAAAAATAGCAAAGTTTTGGAAATTTATGCTCTAACTTTTCATCTGTCCACTTATTTTTCCAGAAGAGAATTTTTTGCCCTGAACCCACTCTGCAGTTCCATAGGATATTAAAAGATTGAAGGAGAGAGACATGAGCTTTCCTCCAAAAGGATCCTTCTGGCTTTCCCATGGATATGGAGGAGTGATAGTACTATTCCCAAATTAGGTTAATCTAAGGAATGTTGGCCCTATTCGAAAATTTTAGAGATTTTTCATGTGAAGGGCCTTGTTATGAGAGCAATGTCCACAATTCCTAATCCTCATTGTTTATTTGGTTTACATACTTTTGACCATGCAATCAGTGCAGTTCCTCTGTCCTTCATCCCAAATTTTCTCCATAGGAAGTTTCTTAGGTATTTATTAACCTGTTCAATAACCCCTACTGGTAGTGCCAGAGTGCTCATGTGAAATATTGGGAGTGCAAAAAACACATACTTGACCAGGAGAAGCCTACCATTATATGAGAGCATAGTTGAACATCCTCATAGTCTTCTTTCTATTTCTTGCATCATTGGACTGACATCTTCTATTTTGGCTTATAAGTTCCCACTAGAAGACCCAAATAGGTGAAAGGCATTTGTCCTTGTTTGCATCCTAGAATGTTAAGGAGTTCAGGTATTTGCTGAGCACGCACATTGATTAGCACTAAGAATGATTTCTCATAGTTGACCTTAAGTCCAGTAAATTCAGTATAATGCATGAGCAGATTTTGGACGTGAGAAAGTTGAACTTTATCCGTAGGAAGTGCCAGTATAGTATCATCTGCATATTGAATTACTAGAAAGTGTGGGCAAGCTTGACTGTCAATTGGTGGCTGAGTAAGATTTTGTTGCATGGCTTCATTTAGAATTGATTGAAGTAGATCAGTTGCTAGAACAAATAACAAAGGAGAGAGAGGGTCTCCCTGTTTGACACCCTTCTCATAGTGAAAACTTTGCGTGGAACTCCATTGAGTAATACAGAGGAAGTACCAGATGAGAATATCATGTTTATCCAATTTATCCATTTGTTAACAAAGCCTCTTGCTTTCAGTATAGCTGTGTGTGTATTGTGGTCAATGAGATCAAAGGACTTTTCAAAATCTAGTTTAATGATGATTGTGGGCTTCTTGGATTGATGACATTGGTGTAGATATTCAAAAGCCTAGCCCAAGCAATCTTCTATAGTTCTGCTTTTGATAAAACCATACTGATTTTTGTGAACAAATTTCCATATCACCTTTTGGAGCATGTTTGCAAGCAGTTTGGTGCTGATTTTGATAGTACAATTTGTTGGAATTATGCCCTAGAGGCAATGATACATATAGTTATTATTATAATTCCTGTTTCAAGATAATCGTTTATTATCCATGCTATAATTGTATTGAATGAAGACTCATTTACATGTGTGGATACATAGACAAAACACCGTCCCTAGCAAGCCTCTAGTTGGCTAGCCAGTTGATCAAAGATAGTCAGTGTCTTCTGATTATGAACAAGTTGTTGTTGCTTGATAACTGGATCACGTCATTAGGAGAATCACGTGATGGACTAGACCCAAACTAATAGACGTAGCATGTTGATCGTGTCATTTTATTGCTACTGTTTTCTGCGTGTCAAGTATTTATTCCTATGACCATGAGATCATATAACTCACTGACACCGGAGGAATACTTTGTGTGTATCAAACGTCGCAACGTAACTGGGTGACTACAAAGATGCTCTACAGGTATCTCCGAAGGTGTTAGTTGAGTTAGTATGGATCAAGACTGGGATTTGTCACTCCGTGTGACGGAGAGGTATCTCGGGGCCCACTCGGTAATACAACATCACACACAAGCCTTGCAAGCAATGTGACTTAGTGTAAGTTGTGGGATCTTGTATTACGGAACGAGTAAAGAGACTTGCCGGTAAACGAGATTGAAATAGGTATGCGGATACTGACGATCGAATCTCGGGCAAGTAACATACCGAAGGACAAAGGGAATGATATACGGGATTATATGAATCCTTGGCACTGAGGTTCAAACGATAAGATCTTCATAGAATATGTAGGATCCAATATGGGCATCCAGGTCCCGCTATTGGATATTGACCGAGGAGTCTCTCGGGTCAGGTCTACATGGTTCTCGAACCCGCAGGGTCTGCACACTTAAGGTTCGACGTTGTTTTATGCGTATTTGAGTTATATGGTTGGTTACCAAATGTTGTTCGGAGTCCTGGATGAGATCACGGACGTCACGAGGGTTTTCGGAATGGTCCGGAAACGAAGATTGATATATAGGATGACCTCATTTGATTACCGGAAGGTTTTCGGAGTTACCGGCAATGTACCGGGAATGACTAATGGGTTCCGGGAGTTCACCGGGGGGGCAACCCACCACGGGGAAGCCCATAGGCCATAAGGGTGGTGCACCAGCCCTTAGTGGGCTGGTGGGACAGCCCAAAAGGGCCCTATGCGCCATACAAAGGAAAATCAAAGAGAAAGAAAAAAAAGGAGGTGGGAAGGAAGGGAAGGACTCCCACCCACCAAACCAAGTCCAACTCGGTTTGGGGGGGGGGAGCCTTCCCCCCTTGGACTCGGCCGACCCCCTTGGGGCTCCTTGAGCCCCAAGGCAAGGTCCCCTCCCTCCCACCTATATATACGGAGGTATTGGGGCTGATTTGAGACGACTTTTCCACGGCAGCCCGACCACATACCTCCACGGTTTTTCCTCTAGATCGCATTTCTGCGGAGCTCGGGCGGAGCCCTGCTGAGACAAGGTCATCACCAACCTCCGGAGCACCGTCACGTTGCCGGAGAACTCTTCTACCTCTCTGTCTCTCTTGCTGGATCAAGAAGGCCGAGATCATCGTCGAGCTGTACGTGTGCTGAACGCGGAGGTGCCGTCCGTTCGGTACTAGATCGTGGGACTGATCGCGGGATTGTTCGCGGGGCGGATCGAGGGACGGGAGGACGTTCCACTACATCAACCGCGTTCACTAACGCTTCTGCTGTACGATCTACAAGGGTACGTAGATCACTCATCCCCTCTCGTAGATGGACATCACCATGACAGGTCTTCGTGCGCGTAGGAAATTTTTTGTTTCCCATGCGACGTTCCCCAACACAATTGGGGAGTGACATTGGTCTGAAATCATTTGCACTTGTTGAATTATCTTTTTTGGGTATGTGAGTGATGAAAGAGGCATTGATGCTTTGTATAGAGATGTTCCCATCATAGAAATCATTAATCAGTTTGTAAACATCTTCAACAATTATATCCCATCAAGTTTTGAACAAATCTCCGTTAGAACCATTTGGTCTAGGAGTTTTATCTGGTGGCAGAATTTTCACAACCTCATCAATTTCTTGTTTAGTAAAAGGAATTTCTATCTCTTCTAGACCCTCTACCCTTTCAATGAGATCAATCAAATGTAGAGGATCAGAGGTGTTGACTGTCCATCCTAATCTCTCTTTGAATGCCTTCCAAAGTATAGCAAATTTTGGGGTATGATCAATGTGCTCATTTCCTTGGTCATCTTTCAGCAATTGAATATAATTATGTCTATATTTGATTGTTGCTTTTGCTTGAAACAACTTTGAGTTTTCATCTCAAATTTTTGTCTAGCTGGTTGTTGCTCTCTCCTTCTAGTAGATTCTTCGGAAGGATAGAAGTTCAAGTAAATGCCTCTTTAAAATTTCTCTGCAATTTCATTCCAAACCATTTAGAGCTCTGTATTCTTCAAAAACACCCCACATCAGAATGACATCATTACTTGCTTGAATGTTTTTTGAAAATACATGAAATATTTCTGCTCTAGATTTTCATACCTTTCCCGAGTCTCTTGAATTTGGGAGTGATCAATTTTGCAGAACTGGATTCTTGCAGTGGTTGGTTCCATATATATTTTAATGTCTCTTTGAAGCTTTGGTTTTGAAACCAGAAGTTTTCAAACATGAAGATTTGAGATTTTGGAATGCTTGTGCCTAACTGGATAACATAAGGGATATGACGAGAGACTGGTCTTGCAAGTGAGAGTGCCAAAGTGTTTGGATAGGAGTTGGACCATCTTTCAGAAGTAAAAACCCAGTCATTTTTTTCTGGAAGTGGGGCTTGCTGAATATTGCTCCAAGTGAAGCTTCTTTCTTTAAGTGGAATTTCTACAAGAGCCACATTGTTGTTTTCTTCATTGAAACGAAACATGTTATTTATATCCCTAGTTCCTTTGCTTCAATTAGAGAGGTATCTAATGTAATTGAAATCTCCTCTGATAAGCCAATATGTATCCACTCGCATGTGAATGTTCTTGAACTAGTTTAGAAAGTTATGTCTTCCCTCATTATCACAAGGACCATATATGTTGGTTATGATCCAGGTTGCACTACAGTGGACAGAGGTGAATCTAAGGGAGATGGAGAAATCATTCTTAAAAAAACACTCTCCTTGAAACATGTTATCATTCCAAGCAACCAACAATCCCCCTGATGCTCCAACAGAAAGCAAATATTCAAATTTGTTCATTCTTCTAGGAAAAAAATTCGTCGTATATGTTCCATCAAATTTTTCTCTCTTGGTTTCTTGCAAACAAACTACTAAACATCCTCGTTCTTTTATTTTATTAGAGATGACTAACCACTTGTCACTTGAGTTAATGCCCCTTACGTCCCAACTTAATATGTTCAAAGATCTATGCATTTTAGTTAAAAGGATTCAGATACAAAGGATTTCAGCATAAAGGTTTTGCTTTTAAAGTTCCTCGGTACATAAAACCACTTAATCCCGAACTTCCAATAAGAACACAAAATGATAGTTGCAGCTATTACAAAAGTTATACATTGTTTCATATCCAAATGTCCAACATTGAAGTGCAGCTAAAGCTCTTTCGGGAATCCTTTGCATATGTGGAGCAGTCCAACTAGTACCTCCATGCACGCTGCTTTCCACCCTTATTAGCTTTCTTATTGAGAAGGTTGTCCTCATTGCAGTGCTTGGAATCAACCTTGCAGTAAGAAGAGGACAAATTCGTAATCACATGAGCACTATAGTTTGGGGGTTTAGCACAACATGCCACACAACTTCCATCTCAAGAGGGTTTCTTTTTATATCATTTATTTATGTGCCGAATTCTTTCACTTCTTTCTACCTCAGATTCAAGAAATGGTGCTCTTTCTTTTCTCTTCCCCTTAAGGTGATCAACATGTGGAGATAAGTTGATCTCTTCCCCAGTCTGTTCAGCATCATTTCTGTGTCTGAGAGGAGTTGAAACACATTCCCTATCGTCACATGTTTGCACCTCACACCAAACATGAGCCACAGAAACACGACAAGATTCAGGTATGATTTTTTTTTCAAACATGCCTTGTGTTGGTTTTCCTGTGTGATAATGTGCCACTTGGGGGATTTAAGGAACATTTTTGCCCAGTCAAACTCATCTGGAGTCAATAAAATGGCAGAAATGAAATCAATCGAGTCATAAGGTACCTAAATGGTAACAAAACCTTCAATTTATGTTGCAAAATGTTCTTTCCATGCAAGCAGGTTGGGGATTTCTTGCTTTGCAGAAGAGTCAAAATCTATATGATATACAAAAGAGAGTGTCTCAGTTAAATATCTTCCTTAATGTTAAAGCCGGTAGGAGCAGTGTTGTCTGAGGTAGAGGAGTGAATTGCATCTGTATTACATGTAGTAATCAATCCGTGCTTAGAAGTTGCTTATAAGGTAAAATCAAAGATTTCAATCTCTTCATCCACAGATGTGTCAATAGTTTCCTTTTGTTGGATAACCTCTAAGTAGTCTTCTTTGGAAGCTAACTGAATCACTGGATCTTCACCTTCAGAAAGGTTTAAGTCAAATAGATTACCATCAGACTCTAAATTGATAATATCTGGAGCACGTGTGTCTTGTCGGATGATATTTGTATTCTTAGTTGGGCTATTAGCATGTCCATCTAGATTCAGGTCCGAATTTGGTAGTTGTGGTTGCTGATTGTGAGGCAAAAGATTAAGGAATTCCAAAGCCGAAAGAGGCATCTGAATTGGAGGAAGAATCATCACATCCTGTATCATTAGTTGGTGGGCCTGAATTGGTCCCAATTGTAAGCTAAGGTCTCGCAATTCATGGTGGGCTTCTTGGGCCTGAACCAATAAATTCAAAACTTCATTTCCCTCCATTTGCTCATGATTTGGCTCCATCGGATCACCCATCTCTACATCATTTTATCCCACTGAGAGAGTGGGCTCACTATTAAGATCCATATGTGGAAGTTCTGCTCGGGCCAGTTGCTCATCCATAGGCTGCAACATATCTGCTAATTCCATGAATCCCCTCTTCTAGTTCCTAGTAAATCAATTCATCATCAGCAGCAGGCATGACCCAATGTCCCCATCGAGGGATATCTTCCTCTGGTTCACCCCCCTCTTCAATATTATTGTGCAGAGCTTGATTATGAAAAAGCATTGCCATTAACAATGACATTGCGAGCTTGATTTGTTGAAGTCTGCTGGGTTTAGTCCCACATCGGTTGTAGGAGGAGACCTAACACGACTTATAAGGATGGAGGTGTCCCCTCCTAACAGGCTTGTCTTTTTTTGGAGGGGGGCAAGGCCTCTCATAAGTCGGTGTTACTCTCGGTTGGGCCTAGTTGACGCATGTGGGTCAGAACGCTGGTGTTAGAGCATATTTCTATGTATGTGGCATTGGTAATTGATGACAATCCCTATAGACTAATGGTTGCATTGAGTTATATTCGAAGGATTTGTCCATATGCACTTATTGAAGTCCATTTGTTGGTTTCAAGGAGTTTATATGATGACCAAGGTGGTATTCAAGGTATTATACAAAGAATGGTCATAAAAACACAAGGTTGATCAAGACTAAGACAAAGAGTAAATCAAGATGATCAACACACAAAGGGTATAAGATGTATCGAGAAGGATTAAGTGATCCCATGGTATGGTAAGCATTGTCCGTAACGCTTTTTTGTACTAACACATGGTCTTCGCGAGAGTTCTATGTGGGGTTAGGTGTGTTTCCATGTCTTTGCGTCAAGATCTCATTCAAGCTATGAAGGATGACATCAAGTGGTGATCGTCATCAAGATTGCGGTGTGCAAGTTCAAGTGGAGCATCACAAAGATATCATGCTTGAATCTTGTCGTCCATTGTGCTCGCAATGGACTTGTGAAGATATGCTGAACAGCGGATCACCCATAGTGAGTATAGGGGGGCAATCAAGAAAGGCGGTCCATCTTGAGGAAGCCAATATCATCATATCTAGCTCAAGAGGACTAGGTGCAAGGTATAGGTTTGCCCTTGATAGGTTTTTCTTTTAGGATAGATTGTCGTACTGTCAAGGGGGGCTCTCAAGTGAGTAGCTTGATAGTATCATTTGTTGAGAGCTCAAATCATTTGCATCCTTGCATCATCTTTCTTGGCTCTAGTTTGGTGTTTCTCTTTGTGAGTTTTAGAGCTTATGGTCATCTTCATGACATGCTCGAGTTCATCAAAAACAAAGTCCATATGCATCTTCTATGATGTTCTCGATGTTGGAAGTTTTTGCCGATTCTTCATTCATAGAGGTATCACATATATATATCTGTTTGGATTGCTCTTGTCATCCTGAATCCAACAAGCTTGAGTTTGCTCGATTCGGAGCTTGTATGCGAAAGTTATGGCAGTTTCACTGGCCAGCGGTAGTAGTTTTTTACTACCGCTCTTTGGAGGTAGTACCGTCCGGTACTACCGTGCCGTTGGACTTTTGCACTACCGCACCCTCAGCGGTGGTATGCAAGGAAGTAATTTTTTACTACCGTGGTTGGTGAACCTACCGTGCGGTAGTACCGCTATGCTCGGGCTGTGAGTGGGGGTAATGGTTCGATTCTTTTCCCCACTATATAAAGGGGGTCTTCTTCCCCATTGGATCTTATCCATCTGTTGAGCTTGTGTTCTTCCCCCATTGTTGACCTTCTTAGAGCTTGCTAACTATCAATCCCTCCAATGATTTTTGCTAGTTCTTGAGGGAAAAGAGAAAGGAGATATGGATCCACATCTCGAGCAATCACTTTATCTTCTATGTTAGGGGAACCCCTTGGATCTTGATCTTGGAGTTCTTTGTGAGCTCCTTGTTCTTCCTCTCATATTTCTCCATAGCTTTTGTTGTTGTGGAGGGATTTGAGTGTGAGGGACTTGACCACTTCGTGTGTTCTTGCCATTGTATTAGTTGCATCGGTTTGAGTTCTCCACGGTGATACGTGGAAGTGAGAAGTTGAGAAGCTTATTACCCTTGGGTACTTGGTACCCCTAGAGATTGTTCTTCGTGGATGCTTTGGCATCCTAGAAGCTTGGTGGTGCCTCGGAGCTCAATCATTATGGTGTAAAGCTCCGGGCAAGTGTCGGGGTCTCCAATTAAGTTGTGGAGATTGCCCCGAGCAGTTGTGGTCACCTCGAAGCCATATGCCATTGTGGTGAAGCTTAATGGTGTTGTTAGGGAGCCTCCAATTAAGTTGTGGAGATTGCCCCAACCTTGTTTGTACGGGTTCGGTGACCGCCCTCAAGGGCCCCTTAGTGGAATCATGACATCTTGCATTTTGCGAGGGCATGAGGAGATTACGGTAGCCTTAGTGGCATCTTGGGGAGCATTGTGCCTCACACCGCTCCAAACGGAGATTAGCATCCGCAAGGGTGTGAACTTCGAGATACATCGTCGTCTCCGCGTGCCTCGGTTATCTCTTACCCGAACCCTTTACTTATGCACTTTATTTTGTGATAGCCATATTGGTTCTTGTCATATATCTTGCTATCACTTAGTTGTTTATCTTGCTTAGCATAAGTTGTTGGTGCACATAGGTGACCTAGTTATTTTAGGTTTTGTGATTGACTGATTGACAAATTAAACGTTAGTTTTATTCCGTATTTGTTCAAGCATAAACCATAATTTTTTTAAAGCGCCTATTCACCCCCCTCTAGGAGACATCCACGTCCTTTCAATTGGTGTTAGCGGACCCGAGATTGCGTAACAATTGGTATCAGAGCCCAGGTGCCCGAAATAAATCTCGATGGACTCACGGGTGGTCAGTCATGGTTGTGGGTTGGAAACGCTAGTGTTAGTGAGCCCATGGTGACCAATGTGTGAGGGGAATATTGTTGGGTTTAGTCCCGCATCGATGGTGGGAGAAGACATAATACGACTTATAAGGATGGGGGTGTCCCCTCCTAACAGGTTAGTCTTTTAGGGGGGAGAGGTCCCAAGGTCTCTCATAAGACGGTATTGCTCTCGGTTGGGCCTGTTTGACGGATGTGGGTCAGAATGCTGGTGTTAGCCGACCGTGGATTGTGTAACAAAGTGGACCCACAAAATGATTTAGCTTGTTGGGGGGGTGAAAGAATGGATTTGCTGGGGGTGGGTGTGGGATTCCATCCACAGGAACAAGGTCTTCATAAGGTGGACCTGCAGGAAGAAGCTCTTGTTGCACTATAACCACTGGTATAGTCGAGGATCTAGAGTTTGAATCATCAGATTCACGTACAACCAGACTAATAGGTACATCCATCATTTCTTCAATTCTGATTTTAATCATTATAGCAGCTTTGGTGCTTCTTGCTCTATCCCATAGCAGTAACTTGCCAAAAGTTCTCACAACCTTAGAGATTTCATCAATTTCTCTCTTGTCAAAAGGGAAACGAGCTAGTAGAGCACATATGTGTGCATTTAGAGCCAGATTCCTCCAGTTTAGTCCTTGGTTATGTCTTTGAAAGATCAGATGAACATCTCCATATGAATGAGGGCTTTGTAAAACCAATGCATCTCTATCAAATGAGGAGTTCAGAAGTACATATGCTTGGCCAAAAGGACATGTGCTAATCTCTTGAAATGCAAGGTGCTTGTCTTGTGTAAGAAATTCTCTCACGATTTGCCTAACATGGGAATATTACATGTTGATTTGGCATCGAAACAATGAAGACTATAGCCTAAACTTCATCTTGAGCAGCAGAGGGCGATAGAATCACCCTCGCACGAGCCGGTCTTCCCGCCACTTGGGTGAGATTAAGGGTATGTATCGATCCGACAATTTAAAAGCATATACCATATTTACTATGCTAACCCATACTCGTGTACATGTTTTGGGCAATAATGAATAAGTTGTACTATCATATAGGAAATACATACCCTATTCAGAAAACGTTGGCGTCTCTAGTAAAGATCATTTCTCTTATCATTTCGGGGTGTCAAGATTCATATCCCATTCAGAAACCGGTGACGTGACGTACCTTTGCCAAGATCATTTCTTTTATCATGCCGGGGTGTGAAGTATACTATCAGCATTCAAGAAAGCAAACATTCTTGCTTTTTCGTAAGAGGGAAATATGTATGGTCTAAACTTTTTGCCTCTAACCACAAGCATTTAGATTCTGTACAAGTTCCTGTCAAAAACGAATAACACTTGGAACAAGTACAATCTATGCACATCGTGTCCGGAATCAACTCCAGGATAGCGCCTCAGCTCATTTCGGTACTTTCCTACCCAATTCCAATCTCCACGATTATTAATAATTAAACAAAGCACCAACGCGAATCAGAACGCAGAACCTGCAGCATATACTAGTATCAAGTTGCAAGATCAACACCCAATAAAGCCCCCCCCCCCCACACACAAACTAATTACACGCGCGGCGAAACCGTCAGCGGAGCAAACCTTGCCTACACATACACACACATGCACTACGTCGTTCTTCATCGGGAAAAAAAGGAAAAAACAGGCAGCGTGCGTGGGCGCCACAACCACCAGCGGGAAACCGGCGGAACGTGAGGCTCACTTGGAATAACGTGAAACAAACGGATATCTGTCAGCCATCAGGATGGTGAAGTGAAGACTCCACGGTCCACACTGAAATAACCCTTTGAGAGCAAGTACAATAAGGTACAGTCAGCAGGCTGTAAGGATTAAAATACTATATTTTTCTGAGTTGGATAAGAGAGAAGAGAAACGGACTCTTCATGGAGAGCCAGCTCTAGCACGTGCTCCTAAATGCTTTGTGAGAATGAAAGATGGGCCATACATGATAAAAATAGTACTCTTTTATAGCTAATTATTATACAAGCTAGTTATAAGATGAGCTATAAGACGAGAATGGTGTTTTGGAGGCCGAGCTCCATGGAGGCCTTTATTTTTGAAAAATTCAAATTCAAATTTTTATGGTTCAAAAAATTCTGAAAAAAATATGCATGTATATAAGGATGTAACCGACATGTGTGTAAAATTTCAGGTCAAAATACTTTAAAATGTGATCTGTACAAAAAAGACAAATTCATGGTCTGAAATGATGAATAGTAACATGTGTTAAACAACCTCAGATTTGTCTTTTTTACACAGCCCTCATTTCAACGTATTTTGTTCTAAAAATTTACACACTTGTGTATTATACCTTCATTTATCTATTATTTTTTTCAGAATTTTTTGAAACATTAAAATACAAACTTTTACTGAATTTGAAGTTTGAATTTAAAAACCTCCAGTGAGCTAGGGAGCCAAAAGCAATATTCGCTATAAGACTGTTTATAGCTAGCAGTTGGGTATACTATTAACCATGCTCTGACTACGACGGGTCTGTAAATTTGCAGTGTCCCGAATTAGTGCGGAGCAGTGGCGCAGCCCTCCCCCGGCTGCCGTTGCAACCGAATGCAGGTTTTGCGCCAAGGAGATCTTTCCACCTGTGCCCTTGTTTATTACTCGCTTCACATGGGGCACCGCAATGGCAGGGCCAGGAGCCAAAACCGAAAGGGCAGTGACAGTTATGGTCGGCCCCATCTGGAAGCTGACTCACCACTCCTAGTCTCCTCCCACGGCCCTAGCTTTGCAATCACCTGCAAAAAAAGAAAAGAAAGCCCTAGCTTTGCGACCGTCGGCGACGGGCCTACGCCCCGGTACAGTAGCGCGGCCGTGCGCGCACAACGTGTATGCACGTACCGACTCGCCGACACTCTGAAGCGTGAACAGGACGCTCCGGCATGTGGTGTGAGGCTTGGAAATCTCGGCACGGCTCACTCACTGGTGCCATGCGTGTACACTGACCGCAACGTTGGCCGTTTCTTTTTCGTGTAGAATACGATGCGCAAATCGCTCCGACATGCTGCCGCTTGTCAAGAACACGGTTGTCCTGTGGGATGGCGACGCCGGTGATGCCACCACTCTATAGTCTATAGTACTGTATTATACTAGTACGAGTAGTTGTGTATAGTCTACGTGCGAAGGCGAAAACTCAGGAACTCGACGGGGACGGATGGACTCGAAGCTTAGTAGAGGATGTGCCAATCAGCACGCACGCGGCCGCCATGTGCGGGCTCCTTTCAGCTCGGCATCCGCGCGCGGGAATCCCACCACATGCGGCGTGGGCCGAGGGAACGGACGGCCGGCACAGTGGCGGGCGGGGCCATCCATGCTCACGCCGGCTGATCGATGATCGATGATCGGTTGGTGGCCGCTCTTCGGTGACACGTACCTACTACAGTACTGCACAGGACCTCAACGCTGCCGGGGTCGAGGCTTTCCAAAGGGATCCGAGACAAAGAAGGCGCAGCACATGAGCGCTCATCAAGGCGGGGGGCTCAATCTTCTACTGACGCTGTAGAATGATTGGCCGGTGCTCGTGTGCGTGACACAAGGAGGATGGATCGCCGTCAGGCCATGTGGATAGTGACATCGTAGCGGCCATCCATATCGATTGACATGGATCAGCAGCAGCACGAGACACAAAGGTTGGGTCCTTCATGGCCGTCCGTTTTGCACTTCTTTCTAACTAGTGCCACGGTGAAAAGTGAAAACCGACGCCATAAAATAGCAGTTGCATGCTGAGACGTACGACGTAGAATTAAAGAATGGTTAATAATACAGCCAACAATCGGTTATAAAGAGTTGTCATGTCATATAGAATCAATCTAATAGCCGGCAAATACAATAGTAAATTTTTTATGTGTACTACTTTAGTAGTAGTTGGTCCACCTTACAATCTCATAAAGTGTCTTGGTTCTCGTGTTGCAGCTGGCTACTCACGAAGAGTACGCTTCTCTTCTCCCTCCTCATCTCTCTCCTCCAACTAAGCAAGAATATAATATTATAATCCTTATAGCATGTTTATATCACCTTATTGTACTTGCTCTTATAACCATTTTGCTGTCTTTTTAGAGAACACCCCAGATCCATTTGCAGGCTTCAGTGTTGCAACACACCCAAGAAAAGATGAAAATTATAAGTAAGCCCTTGAAGGTCCGCCACACTAGGTTGAGGACGTGGCGTTGCACTGGCGCCATCGCTCCGTCCCCGGCGAGCCCTTGGACTCATCGGCCGGTCTTGTCATAGACGGGAAGTCGTCAACCTTGGCTATGGCATGCCCGTGGGATGAAGAAGGAGCGAAGCATACAAACACCGAAGCCCGAACATCGTCTACATCGCCAACGAGCAAGAGAGAGGAAGATACGGAGTATATTCATAGCCATGTCGTCCCATGCGGGTTGGAGGAGGCATGGGACGACACCCCAATCAACGGATCCTGAATGGTCGGAGTCAGATCCGATGCCCGCCATGCCGGAGAAGGCAACATATTGTCGGGCGGGAGCTGGGATAGCGGGGTGGAGTGGAGAGGAGTGGAGCGAAGTGGATATGTTTGGTCTATAAAGGGGATCGAAACAAATATATGTGAGGTCGGGTGAGCCAGCGTCGGCTGGGTTGAGGGGGTGTTGGTCAGCTCGGGGCATTTAAAGCGCTCGTGTCGCATTTTTGTGACCGGCCAGTGATCGGGACGTCCGCCCGGGCATTTGAGACGGGTTTGAGATGCCCGACTGTAGATGCTTTTAGTAACCGAATGAGATCGCCATCCACCCACAAAGAGGAAAACAAATGGCTCTCAATGTTTACCTAGGAATAACTATTTTAATTACATGGTAAATAGGAGAGCCGAAGATCCTCAAAACTTTCTCATAGACCCATATGCCGTTGATGAGTGATGTTTTTACAATTGTTCACCCTTTGTTTAAACCGAGATATTTTATTAAAATCAAGATATTTGCTCAGATATTGATGCTAATGACTAATGAATGCAAAGGATTTCACAAATCCTCTCTTTAATGTGTTGCCGTAGAAAATGAGCTAAAAGGGGAAGAAATAACATAGGAACATGAAAATGAGTAAAAGAGGAGATAGAGAAAATCAAGAAGAGGCGCACCAAAAGAGACACATTAAAAGATGATGTTTCATACGACCGCAACCGCTCGTACAAGCAGTCGTACGACATGGATTCCGAGGCTCCTCGTCCTCTTGAGCATATTTTATAAAGGGGACAAGGCCGAAACGTTAACATGACATCCGTGAGTGAAGCTAGAAGAGAGTCATCTTCACCCCCTTCCATCAACCCTAGTCATCGCCATCTCCATATCCATAGCCACCATCAACACCATAGTTCATCTTCATCTAGTTCATACTTGTAATCTTGCATCCCACAAGGTAACCACTATAAGACAAATTATCAATCAATCGATCTTCAAGATGTGTTCCTCAATGTTTTTTTCATGTGATCCGATCCCCATGTGAGTAGTTTGGTAAGATATGGGTTGATGCATAGGCCTTGCAACCCTCTATATTTGTTGTGGGGGTCAATGGAAGTGATTTGAATTAATGTCTTGTATGTGTGAAATAAAATTATTTTGTAGATGTCTTTTGTCATGCTCGTGTTCTTCATCCTTAAAGGTACCCAAAATCGAGGTAGATTCACGGAGAGGCTAAGGGCAGAGAGAATGTGAAGTGTTATTCTGAACACGAGTGGCATAAATGATTAGTATGGTAACACGGGTCCAATCCGTGGAAATTCATGAGGTGTAGTCATTAAAAACCCGAAGGTCTTGTCTAATTATTATAATCTTAATTATCGAGGAACCCTGCATGGCGGATAGGACCTTCGGTAGGACAACTGATTCTTGATGCAGCACGCGTGCCAGTCGAGATGTTATTTGGACACATCCCCATTTCGGTTCATAACAAGCACATCTCGATGTGTGACTTCCATCGCACAAATTAAGATCATATTTGGTCCCAACAAAAATATATGGTTGTAAGTATTAAAGACATCATACCCGTACCTATTTTTATTATAAATATTTCATCATCATTAGTTTGATTGATCCGGTCAAAAGTTGGGATTATTCCTTTAACAATTGCTTGTTAGAGACCATAGCTTTAAGGGAACCATCCTCTCGCTGGTTCGATAACCAGGGTCACTTTTTGGGGAAATAGGTGTAGATTACTGTCTGTTTTGTTACCAGATCACTAAAAAAGGAAGTATCAACCGCTAGCAAAAAATAGTGTTCCAAATATATTACTAAAGTACATGCACCTATTGCAAATTCAGCGGTGCCCTTAGTTGACCCTTAACTACTAAACATACTTCTAAACATACTTCTAAACAATTTTTTTGAAAAACCCACCTCATATATTAATTAAATAAAATAGTTATTACAATCGTTCAATACAAAATTCACCATGTAGGGTGGAACATCATTAATAAGGATACCATCTGATCTATTACCAAAAGTAAACTTTGCAATCAGATGGGCCACCACATTAGCTGATTGGTTAATCTTGGAAGTTTTGAAATTTTTAATAAGTTTTGAGATACTCATTGCTTCCTTATTCAAATCAAATAGTCTTGATCTGTCAAAAATTTCATTTGCAAGGGTCGCAGCCACAAACGCACAATGAGTCTCTAGAATTATAGGATGTTGGAGAGTGATATCTATATATAGACCCGCAAGTCAGGCTCAAAGTTGTGCCTTCTCCACACTTTTACAAATCCCAATGAAATACATGTTGTTAGAGCATATATCTCCATATGTGGTTTTGGTAATTGATGACAATTCCTATGGACTAATGGTTGCCTTAAGTTATATTTATAGGATTTGTCCATAGGCACTTCTTGAAATCCATCTGGTGGGTTCAAGGAGTTTATATGATGACCAAGATGGTATTCAAGGTATTATCCAAAGAATGGTCATAGAGACACAAGGTTGACCAAGATCTCAGACAAAGATTAAATCAAGATGATCAACACACAAAGCGTACAAGATGTACCGAGAGGGATCAAGTGGTCCCATGGTATGGTGTGTTTCCATGGGCTTGCGTCAAAAGGAAGATCTCATACAACCCATGAAGGATGACGTTAAGTGGTGATCGTCATCAAGATTGCGGTGTGCAAGTTCAAGAGGATCAACACGAATATATCGTGCTTGAAGCTTGCCGTCCATTGTGGTGGCAATGGACTTGTGAAGGTATGCTGAAGAGTGGCTCACCCATAGTGAGTATGGGGAGCAATCAACTAGTCTTCATCAAGCCAACGCAATCAAGAAAGGTGGTCCATCTTGAGGAAGCCAAGATCATCATCATCTAGCTCAAGAGGTCGAGGTGCAAGGTATAGGTTTGCCCTTGATAGGTTTCCTGTTTAGGATAGAATGTTGTACTATCAAGGGGGGCTCTCAAGTGATTAGCTAGATCGTATCGCTCGTTGAGAGCTCAAACCATTTGCATCCTTGCATCATACTTCTTGGTTCTTATTTGGTGTTTCTCTTTGTGAGTTTTAGAGCTTATGGTCATCTTCATGACAAGCTCGAGTTCATCGAAAACGGAGTCGATATGCAACTACTATGATGTTCTCGATGTTGGAGTTTTTGCCGGTTCTTCATTCATAGAGGTCTCACATCTCTAGATCATTCATAGAGGTCACTGTTTGGATTGCTCTTGTCATCCTGAATCCAACAAGCTTGGGTTTGCTCGATTCGGAGCTCGTATGCGAAAGTTATGGCTGTTTTACTGGTGAGCGGTAGTACCGCTGGACCTAGCGGTAGTACCGCTAGAGCTGGCGGTAGTACCGCTGGCCTTAGCGATAGTACTGTTAGAGGTGGCGGTAGTACCGCTGGCCCAGCGGTAGTACCGCCTCTGGTCAGCGGTAGTACCGCTCCAGGACTTTAGTACCCTCATCTTTGCGGTTGTACTGCGTCGGACTTTTTGCGAAGACTTTCTTGGCGGTGGTTGGCCCGGTAGTATCTTTGCGCTACCATGGGCTCAGCGGTAGTACCGCTGGAGGGTCAGCGGTAGTACCGCTGCAGCCAGCGGTAGTACTGCCAGAGGGTCAGCGGTAGTACCGCTGGAGCCAGTGGTAGTACCGCTGGGCTCGGGCTATAAGTGGGGGTAATGGTCTGATTCCTTCCCCCACTATATAAAGGGGGTCTTCTTCCCCCTTGGTCTTATCCATCTGTTGAGCTCTTGTTCTACCTCCATTGTTGACATTCTTAGAGCTTGCTAACTCTCAATCCTTCCAATGATTCTTGCTTGTTCTTGAGGGAAAAGAGAGAGGAGATCTAGATCCACATCTCCACCAATCACTTTCTCCTCTACGTGAGGGGAACCCCTTGGATCTAGATCTTGGAGTTCTTTGTGAGCTCCTTGTTCTTCCTCTCATATTTCTCCATAGCTTTCGTTGTTGTGGAGGGATTTGAGTGTGAGGGACTTGACCACTTCGTGTGTTCTTGTCATTGCATTAGTTGCATCGGTTTGAGTTCTCCACGGTGATACGTGGAAGTGAGAAGTTGAGAAGCTTACTACCTTTGGTACTTAGTACCCTAGATATTGTTCTTCGTGGATGCTTTGGCGTCCTAGAAGCATGGTGGTGTCTCGGAGCTCAATCATTGTGGTGTGAAGCTCCGGGCGAGCGTCGGGGTCTCCAATTAGGTTGTGGAGATTGCCCCGAGCAATTTGTACGGGTACCGTAACCGCCCCCAAGGGTTGCCACATGTACGGGTTCGGTGACCGCCCCCAAGGTTTTCCATTTGTACGGGTTCAGTGACCGCCCTCAAGGGTCCCTTAGTGGAATCACGACATCTTGCATTGTGCGAGGGCGTGAGGAGATTACGGTGGCCTTAGTGGCATCTTGGGGAGCATTGTGCCTCCACACCGCTCCAATGGAGATTAGCATCCGCGAGGGTGGGAACTTCGGGATACATCATCGTCTCCCCATGCCTCGGTTATCTCTTACCCGAACCCTTTACTTATGCACTTTACTTTGTGATAGACATATTTTTTATTGTAATATATCTTGCTATCACTTAGTTGTTTATCTTGCTTAGCATAAGTTGTTGGTGCACATAGGTGAGCCTAGTTTTTTGTAGGTTTTGTGCTTGAGAAATTAAACATTAGTTTTATTCCGCATTTGTTCAAGCCTAAACCTTAATTATTTTAAAGCGCCTATTCACCCCCCTCTAGGCGACATCCACGTCCTTAATTTCACCTGTCCACCACACCGCACTTGCAATGTTAATGCTCTCCACAAATCTTGCGTCAACATTGATCTTGATATAATCTGAGGGAGGGGATTTTCATATCACCTGAGTTTATATTGGATTGGGATCAACTCTTAATCCAGATATGAGACATTTACCTTTATTCAGAGTCCGCCACTCGATAGGAATGACATGCAACAAATGGCGACCAATAATTATCCACAAAGCTAGCAGAGACTGAGACAAATTCCTTCCCCTTACACAAAACAACAAAACAACACAACAATAAAGCCTCTAGTCCCAAACAAGTTGGGGTAGGCTAGAGGTGAAACTCATAAGATCTCGCGACCAACTCATGGTTTTGGCACATGGATAGCAAGCTTCCACGCACCCCTGTCCATGGCTAGTTATTTGGTGATGCTCCAATCCTTCAGATCTCTCTTTACGGACTCTTCCCATGTCAAGTTCGGTCTACCCCGGCCTCTTTTGACATTATCCGCATGCTTTAGCCGTACGCTATGCACTCGTGCTTCTGGAAGCCTGCGCTGAATATGCCCAAACCATCTCAGACGATGTTGAACAAGCTTTTCTTCAATTGGCGCTACCCCAACTCTATCTCGTATATCATCATTCCGGATTCGGTCCTTCCTTCTGTGGCCACACATCCATCTCAACATGTGCATCTCCGGCACATCTAACTGTTGCACGTGTCGCCTTTTAGTCGGCCAACACTCGGCGCCATACAACATTGCGGGTCGAACCGCCTCCCTATGGAACTTTCCTTTTAGATTTTGTGGCACCTTCTTGTCACAAAGAATGCCAGAAGCTTGGCGCCACTTCAACCATCCGACTTTAATTCGATGGTTCACATCTTCATCGATATCCCCATCCTTGTGCAACATTGAACCCAAATATCGGAAGGTATCCTTCTGAGGCACCACCTCACCATCAAGGCTTACATCCTCCTCCTCCTCGTGCATTGTAGTACTGAAAGCGCACCTCATGTACTCGGTTTTTGTCCTACTAAGTCTAAAACCTTTCAATTCCAAGGTTTGCCTCCGTAACTCCAACTTCCTGTTGACCCCCGTCTGACTATCAGCAACTAGCACCACATCGTCCGCAAAGAGCATACACCATGGCATATCTCCTTGTATATCCCTTGTGACCACATCCATCACTAGGGAAAAAAGATAAGGGCTCAAAGCTAACCCCTGATGCAGTCCTATCTTAATCGGGAAGTCCTCAGTGTCGCCATCACTTGTTTGAACACTTGTCACAACATTATCGTACATGTCCTTGATGAGGGTAACGTACTTTTCTGGAACTTTGTATTTCTCCAAGGCCCACCACATAACATTCCGCGGTATCTTGTCGTAGGCCTTCTCCAAGTCAATGAACACCATATGCAGGTCCTTATTTTGCTCCCTATATCTCTCCATAAAGTGTCGTACCAAGAAAATGGCTTCCATGGTCGACCTTCCACGCATGAAACCAAACTGATTTTTTGTTGGGAACGTTGCATGGGAAACAAAAAAATTCCTACGCACACGCAATACATATCCATGTTGATGATAATCTACGAGAGGGGAGAGTGAATCTACATACCCTTGTAGATCGCTAAGCGGAGGCATATATAACGCGATTGATGTAGTGGAACATCTTCGCGATCCAAATCGCAGCCCGTCCCGCGATCTCATCACAATCTGTCCCGCGATCCCATCACGATCCATCCTGATCTAGTGTCGAAGGGACGGACCTCCGCGTTCAGCACACGTACAACTTGATGACGATCCCCGCCTTCTGGATCCAGCGAGAGGGGCGGAGAGGTAGATGAGTTCTCCGGCAGCGTGACGGCGCGTCGGTGATGGTGGTGATCTATTCCTACTCCAATCCTACTAGGAGTAGGATTCCTCCTTTCCATTTGGAAACCCTTTCCATCTTTCCCATATTTGGGTTTTTTGCCTCTCAAACCTCATGGGCCTTAGTGGGAGATTATGTCACCCCACTAGGGGCTGGTTTGTATCCTCCCACAGCCCATAAGGCCCCTCGGGGCGTGACATCTGACGTCAGCTGTGCTTCCCTGGCAATGGCTCCAGAAAAGTGTTGATCCTGCAATCTCTAGTGTTAGCTAGACAAATGCTTATGACAACGAACCTTCTCCTGCAACGGCACCAAAAGAATGCTGCTAGCACTCCCCGGTAATGAAACTAGAAGAATGTTGTTGATAGCCCACCAGTGCGTGGGTTCGCAGCAGTTTTTGAGGGTAGAGTATTCGACCCAATTTGTTGGTTTGCATGACGGGAGGTGAGAGTATACTCTCAAGTATTAGCAGCTGAATTTGTCAGATTCAACCACACCTGAAAGATTAGTATCTGCAAGCACAGTAGTAATAGCAAAGTAGCGAGTAACGGCGGTGTAACGAGCAATAGCAGTGGCAAGGAACAACAGTAGTGACAGCAGTAGCAAGTAGCAATAGTAGCAAGCGACAGTAGTAGCAGTAGCAGCAGAGCAAAACAAGTAACAACGGTAGTAGCAGCAGCAGAGCAAGACAAGTAACAGCAGTAGCAACAGTAGTAGCAGCAGTAGGACAAACTCGTAGGCAATGGGTCGGTGATTTGTTTGGATGATATTCATCATGCAACAACTATAACATGGAGAGATATGTGTCTAGCTCCCGTTCGTCAACGTGATGTAGGCATGCATTCCGTGTGTCGTCATACGTGCTTAGGGAAAAGAACTTGCATGACATCTATTGTCCATCCCTCCCGTGGCAGCGGGGTCCAAAAGGAAACTACGGGATATTAAGGTTCTCCTTTTAATAAAGAACCGGACCAACGCATTAGCACTTGGTGAACACATGAACTCCTCAAACTATGGTCATCACCGGGAGTGGTTCCCGTTATTGTCACTCCGGGGTTTCCGGATCATAACACATAGTAGGTAACTACAACTTGCAAGATCGGATCTAAAACACACATATATTGGTGACAACATAATAATTTCAGATCTGAAATCATGGCACTCGGGCCCTAGTGACAAGCATTAAGCATGGCAAAGTAGTAGCAACATCAAATCTCAGAACATAGTGGATACTAGGGATCAATCCCCATCAAAACTAACTCGATTACATGATAGATCTCATCCTACTCATCACCGCCCAGTGAGCCTACGAAAAGATTACTCACGAACGACGAAGAGCTTCATGGAATTGGAGAGGGAAGAAGGTTGATGATGACGATGGCGATGATTTCCCCTCTCCGGAGCCCAAGACAGACTCCAGATCTGCCCTCCAGATGAAGAACAGGAGGTGGCGGCGCCTCCGTATCGAAAACGCGATGAAAACTTCTCTTTTAATTTTTCTGGGATGAAAGGCAACTTATAGAGCTGGAGTTGGGGGCGGCAGGTGCCTGTGGGCCCCACAAGCCTGCCCACCGCCACAAGGGGTGGTGGCGGAGCAGGGGCTTGTGGCCCACTGGCCCACCCCCTGAGGTGGAACTTGGCGCAGATATTTTTGATATTTTCCAAAACTGCTCCCCGTAAATTTTCAGGACGTTTGGAGAACTTTGATTTCTGCACAAAAATAACACCAAGGCAATTCTGCTCAAAACAACGTCAGTCCAGGTTAGTTCCATTCAAACCATGTAAATTATAGTCCAAAACAAGGGCAAAAGAGTTTGGAAAAGTAGATCGTTGGAGACGTATCAACACCCCTCTCGATCGTCCCCGATACCTTCCTCGCACTCCCGTAACACTACCGATGAGCCCGAAAAATTTTCGATGACCAAAACAGGACCTCCTATATATCAATATTTACCTCCGGACCATTTCGGAGCTCCTCGTGATGTCCAGGATCTCATCCGGGACTCCGAACAACTTTCGGTTACCAACACCTATAACTCAACTATACCTAAACTTCACCGAACCTTAAGTGTGCATAGATCTCATCCGGGACTCTGAACAACTTTCGGTTACCAACACCTATAACTCAACTATACCTAAACTTCACCGAACCTTAAGTGTGCAGACCCTGCGGGTTCGAGAACTATGTAGACATGACCGAGACACCTCTACGGTCAATAACCAATAGCAGGACCTGGATACCCATATTGGTTCCTACATATTCTACGAATATCTTTATCGATTGAACCTCTATGTCAAGGATTCAGTTAATCCCGTATGATGTTCCCTTTGTCCTTCGGTATGTTACTTGCCCGAGATTCGATCGTCAGTATCTCTATACCTAGTTCAATATCGTTATAGGCAGGTCTCTTTACTCGTTTCGTAATACAAGATCTCGTGGCTAACTCCTTAGTCACATTGCTTGCAAGGCTTATTGTGATGTTGTATTACCGAGTGGGCCCCGAGATACCTCTCCGTCATACGGAGTGACAAATCCCAGTCTCGATTCACGCCAACCCAACAGACACCTTTGGAGATACCTGTAGAGCACCTTTATAGTCACCCAGTTGCGTAGCGACGTTTGATACACATAAGGTATTCCTTCGGTGTCCGGGAGTTGCATGATCTCATGGTCATAGGAACACATACATTGACATGTAGAAAAGAGTAGCAATAAACTGACACGATCATATGCTACGTTTATAGTTTGGGTCTTGTCCATCACATCATTCTCCTAATGATGTGATCCCGTTATCAAGTGACAACACTTGTCTATGGCTAGGAAAACTTAACCATCTTTGATCAACGAGCTAGTCAACTAGAGGCTTACTAGGGACAATGTTTTGTCTATGTATACGCACATGTATTTGAGTTTCCAATCAATACAATTATAGCATGGATAATAAACGATTGTCATGAACCAGGAAATATAATAATAACCAATTTATTATTGCCTCTAGGGCATATTTCCAACAGCCCCCACTTGCACTAGAGTCAATAATCTAGTTCACATCACTATGTGATTTTGATGAATCTAACACCCATACAGTTCTGGGGTTTGATCATGTCTTGCTTGTGAGAGAGGTTTTAGTCCATGGGCCTGAACCTTTCAGATCTGATTGTGCTTTCCAAATCTCTCTGTCATCATGTAGGTGCTACTACCAACGTGCCATTTTGGAACTATTCCAATTGACTGCTCCACTATACGAATTCGGTTTACTATCAAAGCTTGCATCGACGTAACCCTTTACGACGAACTCTTTTATCACCTCCATAATCAAGAAAATTCCTTAGTACACTAGTTATTAAGGACAATTTTTGACCGCTGTCCAGTAATCCATTCCTGGATCACTTATGTACCCCCTAACAAATTCATGGCAAGGCACACATCAGGTGTGGTACACAGCATAGCATAGTATAGAGCCTACGACTAATGCATAGGGGACGACCTTCGTCCTTTCTCTTTCTTCTGCCGTGGTCGAGTTTTGAGTCTTACTCAAATTCACACCTTACAACACAGCCAAGAACTCCTTCTTTGCCGATCTATTTTGAACTCCTTCAACAACTTGTCAAGGCATGCATTTCATTGGAAGTTCTATTAAGAGTTTTGATCTATCTCTATAGATCTTCATGCTCAATGTTTAAGTAGCTCTATGCAGGTTTTCCTTTGAAAAACTGCTTTCAAACAACCCTTTATGCTTTCTAGAAATTCTACATTACTTCCGATCAACAATATGTCAACCACATATACTTATCAGAAATTCTATAGTGCTCCCACTCACTTCTTTGGAAATACAAGTTTCTCACAAACCTTGTATAAACCCAAAAACTTTGATCATCTCATCAAAGCGTATATTCCAACTCTGAGATGCTTGCTCCAGTCCATAGAAGAATCACTGGAACTTGCATACCTGTTAGCATCCTTTAGGATCGACAAAACTTTCTGGTTGTATCACATACAACCTTTCCTCAAGGAAACCGTTGAGGAAACAAAGTTTTGACATCCTATCTGCAAGATTTCATAAATAATGCAGCAACTGGTAACATAATTCCAATAGACTCTTAGCATCGCTACGAGTGAGAAAGTATCATCATAGTCAACACTTTGAACTTGTCGGAAACATCTTTGCGACAAGTCGAGCTTTCTTAATGGTGACTTTTCACCATCATCGTCTATCTTCCTTTTAAAGATCCATCTGTACTTAACAGTCTTACGACCATCAAGTAGTTCTTCCAAAGTCCACACTTTGTTTTCATACTTTGATCCTCTCTCGTATTTCATGGCCTCCATCCATTTGTCAGAATCCGGGCCCTCCATGGCTTCTCCATAGCTCGTAGGTTCATTGTTGTTCAACAACATGACCTCCAAGACAGGGTTACCGTACCACTCTGGAGCAGTACGTGACCTTGTCGACCTACGAGGTTTGTAGAAACTTGATCCAAAGCTTCATGATCACTATCATTAGCTTAGACTTCAATTGGTGTAGGCGCCACAGGAACAACTTCGTGTGCCCTGCTACGTACTGGTTGAAGTGACGATTCAGTAACCTCATCAAGTTTCCACCATCCTCCCACTCAATTCTTTCGAGAGAAACTTTTCCTCGAGAAAAGACCCGTTTCTAGAAACAAACACTTTGCTTCCGGATATGAGATAGGAGATATACCCAACTATTTTGGGTGTCCTATGAATATGCATTTATCCGCTTTGGGTTCGAGCTTATCAGACTGAAACGTTTTCACATAAGCATCGCAACCCCAACCTTTTAAGAAATAACAGCTTAGGTTTCTCCAAACCATAGTTCATACGGTGTCATCTCAACGGAAATACGTGGTGCCCTATTTAAAGTGAATGCGGTTGTCTCTAATGCATAACCCATAAACGATAGTGGTAATTCGATAAGAGACATCATAGTATGCACCACATAAAATAGGGCGCGGCTATGACATTCGGACACACCATCACACTATGGTGTTCTAGGTGGCATGAGATGTGAAACAATTTTCACATTTTTCTTAATTGTGTACCAAACTCGCAACTCAGACAATCATCTCTATGATCATATTGTAGACATGTTATGCTCTTGTCACGACGATCTTCAACTTCACTATGAAACTACTTGAACCTTACAATAATTCAGACGTGTGTTTCATCAAGAAAATACACTAGTATCTACTCAAATCATCTGTGAAGTAAGAACATAACGATATCCACTACTTACCTCAGCACTCACTGGACTGCATACATCAAAATGTATTACTTCCAATAAGTTACTTTCTTGTTCCATCTCACTGGAAAACGAGGCCTTCAGTCATCTTGCCCATGTGGTATGATTTGCATGTCTCAAGTGATTCAAAATCAAGTGAGTCCAAATGATCCATCTGCATGGAGTTTCTTCATGCGTTTATACCAATAGGTATGGTCTGCATGTATCAAACGTTTCAAAAATGAGTGAGTACAAAGATCCATTAGCATGGAGCTTCTTCATGCATTTTATACCAATATGACTCAAGCGGCAGTGCCACAAGTAAGTGGTACTATCATTACTACTTTGTATCTTTTGGCATCAAAATTATGAACATGTGTATCACTACGAGCGAGATTCAATAAACCATTCATTTTATGTGCAAGACCAATGAAGGTATTATCCTCTATTTCTAAATAGCTACAACCCATTACCTAATTTTCCTAGCCATGCAGCCATGACACATAAGCAAGTATGCATGCAAGACATAAATAACATCTTTTACATTGCTCTATGCATGCAATGGTGTCACATCATCAATTCATGCATATGAGTAGTTTTTAAACTTCTATTTCTAAATAGCTACAACCCATTACCTAATTTTCCTAGCCATGCAACCATGACACATAAGCAAGTATGCATGCAAGACATAAATAACATCTTTTACATTACTCTATGCATGCAATGGTGTCACATCATCAATTCATGCATATGAGTAGTTTTTAAACTAGAATTAATCCTCCATATCTTGTTAGAAATTACATTGTAACTATAATTTTCACCTTTTTATAAGCTTTGTATTTTATTGTTTTTAAGCTTACATTTGCTTTCCATTTGTTTTAGATTTTTTATAACAACTATTTATCCATTTTTTAGCAATATTCCCGCAGCAATGCACGGGGCATCATCTTGTTCAAATAAACGGAGTAACCATTATTCTCTTTAAATGAATAACCGTATTGCGATCAACACAATCTAATCATGTCTATGCTCAACGCAAACACCAAATAACAATTATTTGGGTTTAACACTAATCTCGATGGTAGAGGGAGCGTGCGATGTTTGATCACATCAACCTTATAATTACACACATTGTCACCTCACCCTTGCTAGTATCCATTTAATCCGTGGCTATAATTTCGAGTTACTAACACTTAGCAACTGAACCAATATCTAATACCCTAGTGCTACTAGGAGTACTAGCAAGGTACACATCAATATCAGGTATATCCAATATACTTTTGTCGACTTTGCCAGCCTTCTCATCTACCAAGTATCCAGGGTAGTTCTGCCTCAGTGACCGTTCCCCTCATAACAGAAGCACTTAGTCTCGGGTTTGGATTCAACCTTGGGTTTCTTCACTAGAGCAGCAACTGGTTTTCCGTTTTCATGAAGTATCCCTTCTTGCCCTTGCCTTCTTGAAACTAGTGGTTTTACTAACCATCAACAATTGATGCTCCTTTTTGATTTCTACTTTTGCGGTGTCAAACATCGCGAATAGCTCAAGGATAATCATATCTATCCCTGATCTGTTATAGTTCATCATGAATCTCTAGTAGCTTGGTGGTAGTGATTATGGAGAACCATCACTATCTCATCTAGAAGATTAACTCCAACTCAATTCAAGCGATTGTAGCACTCAGACAATCTGAGCACATGCTCAACTATTGAGCTTTTCTCCCTTACTTTGTAGATAAATAATCTTTGTCGGAGGTCTCATACCTTTCAACAAGGGCACGAGCATGAAATCCCAATTTCATCTCTTGGAACATCTCATATGTTCCGTGACGTTCAAAACATCTTTGGCGCCTCAATTCTAAACCGTTAATCATTACACACTGAACTATCACGTAGTCATCAAAAACGTGTATGTCAGATGTTCGCAACATCCACAAACGACGCTCGAGGTTCAGCACATCGAGCGGTGCATTAAGGACATAAGCATTGTGTGCAGCAATGAGGAAAATCCTCAGTTTACGGACCCAGTTCGCATAATTGCTACTATCAACTTTCAACTAAATTTTCTCTAGGAACATATCTAAAACAGTAGAGCTACAACGCAAGATACAACATAGTTTATAAAGACCTTTTGACTATGTTCATGATAATGAGTTCAATTAATCATATTACTTAAGAACTCCCACTCAAATAGACATACCTCTAGTCATTCGAGTGGCGCATGATCCAAATCCACTAACTCAAGTCCGATCATCATGTGAGTTGAGTTTAGCTTCAATGGTGAACATCTCCATGTTGATCATATCAACTATATGATTCATGCTCGACCTTTCGGTCTCTTGTGTTCCGAGGCCATGTCTGTACATGCTAGGCTCGTCAAGTTTAACCCGAGTGTTCCGCGTGTGCAACTGTTTTGCACCTGTTGTATGTGAACGTTGAGTCTATCACACCCGATCATCACGTGGTGTCTCGAAGTGACGAACTGTCGCAATGGTGCACAGTCGGGGAGAACACAATTTTAGCTAGAAATTTTAGTGAGGGATCACCTCATAATGCTACCGTCGTTCTAAGCAAAATAAGGTGCATAAAAGGATTAACATCACACACAAATCATAAGTGACATGATATGGCCATGATCTTGTGTTTCTTGATCTCCATCACCAAAGCACTGGCATGATCTTCATTGTCACCGGCGCCACACCATGATCTCCATCTTTGTGCCACCATCGAGGTTGTCGTGCTATCTATGCTATTACTACTAATGATACTACCTAGCAATATAGTAAATGCATCTGCAAGCACAAACGTTAGTTTAAAGATAACCCTATTTCTCCTGTTGGTTGTCGTAGCATCGACGTGCAAGTCGATATTTAACTATTACAACATGATCATATCATACATCCAATATATCATATCATCTCTTTGGCCATATCACGTCACATGCATACCCTGCAAAAACAAGTTAGACGTCCTCTAATTTGTTGTTGCATGTTTTACGTGGCTGCTATGGGTATCTAGTATGATCGCATCTTACTTATGCAAAGCCATAACGGTGATATAAAAATTGCTATTTAACCTTCTCCAAGGACCGCCTCGATCAAATCCGATTCAACTAAAGTTGAAGAAACAGACACCTGCCAGTCATCTTTATGCAACAAGTTGCATGTCAGTTGATGAAACCGGTCTCTCGTAAGCGTACGCGTAAAGTTAGTTCGGGTCGCTTCAATCCAATAGTACCGTCGAATCAGGAAAAGAATAAGGAGGGCAACAAATTGAACATCAATGCCCACAAACTATTTTGTGTTCTACTCGAGATATCATCTATGCATGAACCTAGCTCATGATGCCAATGCTGGGGAACGTCGCATGGGAAACAAAAAATTTCCTACGCACACGCAATACCTATCCATGCTGATGATCAGCTACGAGAGGGGAGAGTGAATCTACATACCCTTGTAGATCGCTGAGCGGAAGCATATATAACGCGGTTGATGTAGTGGAACATCTTCGCGATCCAAATCGCAGCCCATCCCGCGATCTTATCACGATCCGTCCCGCGATCCCATCACGATCCATCCCGATCTAGTGCCGAACGGACGGTACCTCCGCGTTCAGCACAAGTACAACTTGATGACGATCCCCGCCTTCTAGATCCAGCAAGAGGGGCGGAGAGGTAGATGTGTTCTCCGGCAGCGTGATGGCGTGCCAGTGATGGTGGTGATCTATTCCTGCAGGGCTTCGCCTAAGCACCACAGAAATCCGATCTAGAGGAAGAACTACAAACTAGAGGAGAGGGTAGCACGTGGCTGAAATTCTATGTCTCAAAAACCCTCAATACCTCTAGTATATATAGGAGGGTGGGAGGGGAGGAGGCAGCCTCAAACCTTCAAGGTTTGGCCGAAATTGGAGGTGGAGGAGTCCTACTCCAATCCTACTAGGAGTAGGATTCCTCCTTTCCACTTGGAAACCCTTTCCACCTTTCCCACCTTTGGGCTTTTGCCTCTCAAACCTCATGGGCCTTAGTGGGAGTTTATGTCAGCCCACTAGGGGCTGGTTTGTATCCTCCCACAGCCCATAAGGCCCGTCGGGACGTGACAGTCCTCCCGATGGTCCCCGGTACCCTCCTGGCACTCCCGGTACACTATCGATGAGCCTAAAACTTTTCTGGTGACCAAAACAGGACCTCCTGTATATCAATCTTTACCTTCGGATCATTTCGGAGCTCCTTTGACGTCCGAGATATCATCCGGGACTCCGAACAACTTTCGGTTACGAACACCTATAACTCAACTATACCGAAACGTCATCGAACCTTAAGTGCGCATATCCCGCGGGTTCGAGAACTATGTAGACATGACCGAGACACCTATACGATCAATAACCAATAGCGGGACCTGGATGCCCATATTGGCTCCTACATATTCTACGAATATCTTTATCGGTTGAACGTCTATGTCAAGGATTCAGTTAATCCCGTATGATGTTCCCTTTGTCATTCGGTATGTTACTTGCCCGAGATTCGATCGTCGGTATCTCTATACCTAGTTCAATCTCGTTATCGACAAGTCTCTTTACTTGTTACGTAATACAATATCTCGTGGCTAACTCCTTAGTCACATTGCTTGCAAGGCTTATTGTGATGTTGTATTACCGAGTGGGCCCCGAGATACCTCTCCGTCATACGGAGTGACAAATCCCAGCCTCGATTCATGCCAACCCAACAAACACCTTCGGAGAAACCTGTAGAGCACCTTTATTACCCAGTGTCCTCCGGTGTCCGGGAGTTGCATGATCGCATGGTCATAGGAACACATACATTGACATGTAGAAAACAGTAGCAATAAACTGACACGATCATATGCTACGTTTATAGTTTGGCTCTTGTCCATCACATCATTCTCCTAATGATGTGATCCCGTTATCAAGTGACAACACTTGTCTATGGCTAGGAAACCTTAACCATCTTTGATCAACGAGCTAGTCAACTAGAGGTTTACTAGGGACAATTTTTTGTCTATGTATCCACACATGTATTTGAGTTTCCAATCAATACAGTTATAGCATGGATAATAAACGATTATCATGAACAAGGAAATATAATAATAACCAATTTATTATTGCCTCTAGGGCATATTTCCAACATTTTTGGTCACACTTGTCATTCTTTTTAATTGGTGCTCAATGACTCTCTCCCATAGCTTCATTGTATGGCTCATCAGTTTAATTCCGCGGTAATTAGTACAACTCTGAACGCCACCCTTTTTCTTAAAGATTGGTATTAATATACTCGATATCCATTATTCTGGCATCTTATTTGCGTGAAAAATGAGGTTGAAAAGTTTGGTTAGCCATATTATCGCTATGTCCCCGAGGCCTCTCTACACCTCAATGGGGATACAATCAGGGCCCATCGCCTTGCCTCCTTTCATCCTCTTTAAAGCCTCCTTTGTTGGAAATATGACCTAGAGGCAATAATAAAATGGTTATTATCATATTTCCTTGTTCATGATAATCTTCTATTGTTCATGCTATAATTGTATTAACAGGAAACAGTAATACATGTGTGAATAAATAGATCACAATGTGTCCCTAGCAAGCCTCTAGTTGGCTAGCTCGTTGATCAATAGATGATCATGGTTTCCTGATCATGGACATTGGATGTCATTGATAACGGGATCACATCATTAGGACAATGATGTGATGATGTGATGGACAGGACCCAATCCTAAGCGTAGCAGTAGATCATGTTGTTCGCATGCTAAAGCTTTTCTAATGTCAAGTATCTTTTCCTTCGACCGTGAGATTGTACAACTCCCGGATACCGTAGGAGTTCTTTGGGTGTATCAAACGTCACAACGTAACTGGGTGAATATAAAGGTGCACTACGGGTATCACCGAAAGTATCTGTTGGGTTGGTACGAATCGAGATCGGGATTTGTCACTCCTTGTGACGCAGAGGTATCTCTGGGGCCACTCGGTAGAACATCATCATAATGAGCTCAATTTGACTAAGGAGTTAGTCAAGGGATGATGTACTACGGAATGAGTAAAGAGACTTGCCGGTAACGAGATTGAACAAGGTATAGGGATATCGACGATCGAATCTCGAGCAAGTTCTATACCGATAGACAAAGGGAATTGTATACGGGATTGATTGAATCCTTGACATCGTGGTTCATCCGATGAGATCATCGTGGAACATGTGGGAGCCACCATGGGTATCCAGACCCCGCTGATGGTTATTGGCCGGAGAGGTGTCTCGGTCATGTCTGCATGCCTCCCAAACCCGTAGGGTCTACACACTTAAGGTTCGATGACGCTAGGGTTATAGGGAATTGTTGTACGAGGTTACCGAAGGTTGTTCGGAGTCCCAGATGAGATCACGGATATCACGAGGAGCTCCAGAATGGTCCGGAGGTAAAGATTGATATATAGGATGGATGGGTTTGGACACCGGAAAGGTTTTGGTCACCACCAACAACGTGTCGCGACCACCGGAAGGGTTCCAAGGGCCCACCGGGAGGGTCCACCAGCCCCGGGAGGCTACATGGGCCAAGTGTGAGAGGGAACCAGCCCCTAGATGGGCTGGTGCGCCCCCACACCCAGCCTAGGCACACCAGAGAGGGAGGGGGCGGGAAACCCTAGGCGCTGGTGGGCCTAAGGCCCACCTAGGGGTGCGCCACCCCTCTCCTCCCCTGGCCGTCGGCCACCCCTCCCATCTAGGGCTGCCGCACCCTTTGGGTGGGAACCCTAAAGGGTGCGCCCCTCCCCTTCCCCCTATATATAGTGGAGGTTTTGGCCATTGGAGACACGCAATTCTCTCCCTCTCTCGGCGCAGCCCTGCTTCTCCTCTCCCTCCTCTCCCACGGTGCTTGGCGAAGCCCTGCTGGGAGACCTCGTAGCTCCATCGCCACCACATCGTCATGCTGCTGGAGCTCTTCCCCAACCTCTCCATCCTCCTTGCTGGATCAAGGTGCAGGAGACGTCACTGGGCTGCACGTGTGTTGAACGCGGAGGAGTTGTGGTTCGACACTAGATCGGGATCACACCGCGATCTGAATCGCAGCGAGTACGACTCCATCAACCGCGTTCTAGCAACGCTTCTGCTTAGCAATCTTCAAAGGTATGAAGATTCACTCACCCCTCTCTCGTTGTTGGTTTCTCCATAGGAAGATCTATGTATGGTGTAGGAAATTTTTGAATTTTTGCTACGTTACCCAATAGTGGCATCCGAGCCAGGTTTTCTATGCGTAGATTCTTTGCACGAGTAGAACACAAATGTTGTGGGCGCTGATTTTTTCAATTGCTTGCCACTACTAGTCTTATTCTTTGCCAGCGGTATTGTGGGATGAAGCGGCCCGGACCGACCTTACACGTACGCTTACGTGAGATAGGTTCCACCGGCTGACATTCAGACGGTGCATAAGGTGGCTAGCGGGTGTCTGTCTCTGCAGGAAATATGCCCTAGAGGCAATAATAAATTAGTTATTATTATATTTCTTTGTTCATGATAATCGTTTATTATCCATGCTATAATTGTATTGATTGGAAACACAATACTTGTGTGGATACATAGACAAAACACTGTCCCTAGTAAGCCTCTAGTTGACTAGCTCGTTGATCAAAGATGGCCAAGGTTTCCTGGCCATAGGCAAGTGTTGTTACTTGATAACGGGATCACATCATTAGGAGAATCATGTGATGGACTAGACCCAAACTAATAGACGTAGCATGTTGATCGTGTCATTTTGTTGCTACTGTTTTCTGCGTGTCAAGTATTTGTTCCTATGACCATGAGATCATATAACTCACTGACACCGGAGGAATGCTTTGTGTGTATCAAACGTCGCAACGTAACTGGGTGACTATAAAGATGCTCTACAGGTATCTCCGAAGGTGTTAGTTGAGTTAGTATGGATCGAGACTGGGATTTGTCACTCCGTGTGACGGAGAGGTATCTCGGGGCCCACTCGGTAATACAACATCACACACAAGCCTTGCAAACAATGTGAGTTAGTGTAAGTTGCAGGATCTTGTATTACGGAATGAGTAAAGAGACTTGCCGGTAAACGAGATTGAAATAGGTATGCGGATACTGACGATCGAATCTCGGGCAAGTAACATACCGAAGGACAAAGGGAATGACATACGAGATTATATGAATCCTTGGCACTGAGGTTCAAACGATAAGATCTTCGTAGAATATGTAGGATCCAATATGGGCATCCAGGTCCCGCTATTGGATATTGACCGAGGAGTCTCTCGGGTCATGTCTACATAGTTCTCGAACCCGCAGGATCTGCACACTTACGGTTCGACGTTGTTTTATGCATATTTGAGTTATATGGTTGTTTACCGAATGTTGTTCGGAGTCCCGGATGAGATCACGGACATCACGAGGTTTTCCGGAATGGTCCGGAAACGAAGATTGATATATAGGATGACCTCATTTGATTACCGGAAGGTTTTCGGAGTTACCGGGAATTTACCGGGAATGACGAATGGGTTCCGGGTGTTCACCGGGGGGGGGGGCAACCCACCTTGGGGAAGCCCATAGGCCTTGGGGGTGGCGCACCAGCCCTTAGTGGGCTGGTGGGACAGCCCAAGAAGGCCCTATGCGCCATAGGAAGAAAATCAAAGAGAAAAAAAAGGAGGAGGCGGGAAAGGGAAGAAGGACTCCACCTTCCAAAGCAAGTTGGATTTGGTTTGGAAGGGGAGACCTTCCCCCCTTGGCTCGGCCGACCCCCTTGGGGCCTCTTGAGCCCCAAGGCAAGGCTCCCCCTCTCCCACCTATATATACGGAGGTTTTAGGGCTGATTTGAGACAACTTTGCCACGGCAGCCCGACCACATATCTCCACGGTTTTACCTCTAGATCGCGTTTCTGCGGAGCTCGGGCGGAGCCCTGCTGAGATAAGATCACCACCAACCTCCGGAGCGCCGTCACACTGCCGGAGAACTCATCTACCTCTCCGTCTCTCTTGCTGGATCAAGAAGGCCGAGATCATCGTCGAGCTGTACGTGTGCTGAACGCGGAGGTGCCGTCCGTTTGGCACTAGATCGTGGTACTGATCGCGGGACGGTTCGCGGGGCGGATCGAGGGACGTGAGGACGTTCCACTACATCAACCGCGTTCACTAACGCTTCTGCTGTACGGTCTACAAGGGTACGTAGATCACACCTCCCCTCTCGTTGATGGACATCACCATGATAGGTCTTCGTGCGCGTAGGAAATTTTTTGTTTCCCATGCGACGTTTCCCAACAGTGGCATCATGAGCTAGGTTCATGCGTAGATGTCTTCTCGAGTAGAACACAAAAGTTTTTGTGGGCGGTGATGTGCGTTTTGCTGCCCTCCTTAGTCTTTTCTTGATTCCGCGGTATTGTTGGATCGAAGCGGCTCGGACCGACATTACTCGTACGCTTACGAGAGACTGGTTTCATCGCTACGAGTAACTCCGTTGCTCAAAGATGACTGGCAGGTGTCATTTTCTCCAACTTTAGTTGAATCGGAATTGACCGAGGAGGTCCTTGGATGAGGTTAAATAGCAATTCATATATCTCCATTGTGGTGTTTACGTAAGTAAGATGCGATCCTACTAGATACCCATGGTCACCACGTAAAACATGCAACAACAAAATTAGAGGACGTCTAACTTGTTTTTGCAGGGTATGCTTGTGATGTGATATGGCCAACGATGTGATGTGATATATTGGATGTATGAGATGATCATGTTGTAATAGTTAATATCGACTTGCACGTCGATGGTACGACAACCGGCAGGAGCCATAGGGTTGTCTTTAAACTAATGTTTGTGCTTGCAGATGCGTTTACTATATTGCTAGGACGTAGCTTTAGTAGTAATAGCATGAGTAGCACGACAACCCCAATGGCGACACGTTGATGGAGATCATGATGATGGAGATCATGGTGTGACGCCGGTGACAAGAAGATCGTGCCGGTGCTTTTAGTGATGGAGATCAAGAAGCGCATGATGATGGTCATATCATGTCACTTATGAATTGCATGTGATGTTAATCCTTTTTTGCACCTTATCTTGCTTAGAACGACGGTAGCATTATGAGGTGATCTCTCACTAAAATTTCAAGACGAAATTGTGTTCTCCCCGACTGTGCACCGTTGCGACAGTTCTTCGTTTCGAGACACCACATGATGATCGGGTGTGATAGACTCAACGTTCACATACAACGGGTGCAAAACAGTTGCACACGCAGAACACTCGGGTTAAGCTTGACGAGCCTAGCATGTGCAGACATGGCCTTGAAACACATGAGACCGAAAGGTCGAGCATGAATCGTATAGTTGATATGATTAGCATAGAGATGCTTACCACTGAAACTATTCTCGAATCACGTGATGATCGGACTTGAGATAGTGGATTTGGATCATGTACCACTCAAATGACTAGAGAGATGTACTTTTTGAGTGGGAGTTCTTAAGTAATATGATTAATTGAACTAATTTTAATGAACATAGTCTAATGGTCTTTGTGAATTACGATGTAGCTTGCGATATAGCTCTACTGTTTTTATATGTTCCTAGAGAAAATTTAGTTGAAAGTTGATAGTAGCAAACTTTGAAGAGGATTGTCCTCGTTGCTGCGCAGAAGGCTTATGTCCTTAATGCACCACTCGGTGTGCTACACCTCGAGCGTCGTCTGTGGATGCTGTGAACATCCGACATACACGTTTCTGATGACTACACGATAATTCAGTGCAAAATACTTAATGGCTTAGAAGCAAGGCACCGAAGACGTTTTGAAATGTCACGAAACATAAGTGATGTTCTAAAGAGATGAAATTGTGATTTCATGCTCGTGCCCTTGTTGAGAGGTACGAGACCTCCGACAAGATTCTTTGTCCACAAAGTAAAGGAGAAAAGCTCAATTCTTGAGCGTGTGCTCAGATTGTCTGAGTACGACAATCACTTGAATCAAGTGGGAGTTAATCTTCCAGATGAGATAGTGATGGTTCTCCAAAGTCACTGCCACCAAGCTGTGAGAGCTTCGTGATGAACTATAACATATCAAGGATAGATACAATGATCCTTGAGCGATTCGCGATGTTTGACACTGCGAAAGTAGAAATCAAGAAGGAGCATCAATAGTTGATGGTTTGTAAAACCACTAGGTTTCAAGAAAGGCAAGGGCTAGAAGGGATACTTCGTGAAACGGCAAAACAGTTGCCGCACTAATGAAGAGACCCAAGATTAAACCCAAACCCGAGACTAAGTGCTTCTGTAATGAGGGGAACAGTCACTGAGGCGGAGCAACTCTAGATACTTGGTTTATAAGAAGGCTGGCAAAAGTCGAAAGAAGTATATTTGATATACATGATGTTGATGTGTACTTTACTAGTACTCCTAGTAGCATGAGGGTATTGGATACCGGTTCGGTTGCTAAGTGATTAGTAACACGAAATGAAAGCTAAGGCATAAACGGAGACTAGCTAAAGGCGAGGTGGCGATACGTGTTGGAAGTGTTTCCAAGGTTGATATGATCAAACGTCGCACACTCCCTCTACCATCGGGATTGGTGTTAAACCTAAATAATTGTTATTTGGTGCTTGCGTTAAGCATGAATCTGATTGGATCGTGTTTATTGCAATACGATTATTCATTTAAAGAGAATAATGGTTACTCTATTTTCTTGAATAATCACCTTCAATGGTTTATTGAATCTCGATCGTAGTGTTACACATGTTCATGATATTGGTGCCAAAAGATACGAGGTAATGATGATAGTACCACTTACTTGTGGCACTGCCGCTTGAGTCATGTTGGTATAAATTGCATGAAGAGGCTCCATGCTGATGGATCTTTATACTCACTTGATTTTGAATCACTAGTGACATGCAAATCATACCACATGAGCAAGGCCTTGTTTTCATTGAGATGAAATAAGATAGTAACTTGTTGGAAGTGATACATTTTGATGTATGCAGTCCGATGGGTGCTGAGGCACGCAGTGGATATCATTATGTTCTTACTTCAATGACGATTTGAGTAGATACTAGAGTATTTTCTTAATGAATCACAAGTCTGAAATATTGAAAAGTTCAATTCTATTTCGGAGTGAAGTTCGTCGTAACAAGAGGATAAACTGTCTACGATATGATCATAGAAATGAATATCTAAGTTACGAGTTTTGGTACGCAGTTAAGACACCGTGGAAATTGTTTCGCGGATCATGCCACCTAGAGCATCATAGTGTGATGATGTGTCTGAACGTCATAGCCACACACTATTTGGTATGGTGCATGCTATGATGTCTCTTATCGAATTACCACTATCGTTTATGGGTTAAGCATTAGAGACAACCGCATTCACTTTAAATAGGGCACCACGTATTTCCGTTGAGATGACAGAGTATAGAGTGAGGTTTAGAGAAATCTAAATTGTTGTTTCTTGAAAGTTTGGGGTTTCGACACTTATGTGAAAAAGTTTCAGTCTGATAAGCTCGAACCCAAAGCGGATAAATGCATCTTCAAAGGATATCCAAAACAGTTGGGTACATCTCCTATCTCAGATCCGAAAGCAAAGTGTTTGTTTCTAGAAACGGATCCTTTCTCGAGGAAAGGTTTCTCTTGAAAGAATTGAGTGGGAGGTTGGTAGAACTTGATGAGGTTATTGAACCATCACTTCGACCAGTGTGTAGCAGGGTGCAGGAAGTTGTTCCTGTGGCGCCTACACCAATTGAAGTGAAAGCCGATGATGGTGATCATCGAGCATCAGATCAAGTTACTACAAGCCTCGTAGGTTGACAAGGTCGCGTACTACTGCAGAGTGGTACGGTAACCCTGTCTTGGAGGTCATGTTGTTGAGCAACAGTGAACCTATGAGTTATGGAGAAAGCAATGGTGGGCCCAGATTCCGACAAATGGCTGGAAGCCATGAAATCCGAGAGAGGATCCATGTATGAAAACAAAGTGTAGACTTTGGAAGAACTACTTGATGGTCATAGGACTATTGAGTAAAGATGGATCTTTAAAAGGAAGACAGACGATGATAGTGATAAGTCACTATTAAGAAAAGCTCGACTTGTGGCAAAGATGTTTCCGACAAGATCAAACAGTTGACTATGATGAGACTTTCTCACTCGTAGCGATGCTAAAAGTCTGTTAGAATTATGTTAGTAGTTGCTGCATTATTTATGAAATATTGCATGTAGGATGTCAAAACATTGTTTCCTCGACGGTTTCCTTGAGCAAACATTGTATGAGATACAACCATGAGGCTTTGTCGATCCTAAAGATAGTAGCAAGTATGCAAGCTCCAGCGATCCTTAAATGGACTGGTGCAAGCATCTCGGAGTTGGAATATACACTTGGATGAGATGATCAAGGATTTTGGGTTTGTACAAGGTTTATGAGAAACTTGTATTTCCAAAGAAGTGAGTGGGAGCACTATAGAATTTCTGATAAGTATATGTGGTTGACATATTGTGGATCAGAAGTAATTTAGAATTTCTGTAAAGCATACAAGGTTGTTTGAAAGGAGTTTTCAAAGGAATACCTGGATTGAGCTACTTGAACGTTGAGCATCAAAGATCTATGGAGATAGATCGAAAGCGCTTAATGGAAGTTTCAACAAGATGCATGCCTTGACAAGTTTTGAAGGAGTTCAAAATAGATCAGCAAAGAAGGAGTTCTTGGTTGCATTGTAAGGTATGAATTTGAGTAAGACTCAAAACCCGACCACGGCAGAATAAAGAGAATAAACGAAGGTCGTCTTCTATGCCTTAGCCGTAGACTCTAAAGTATGCCATGCTGAGTACCGCACCTGATGTGTGCCTTGCAGCAAGTCTGTTGAGAGGTACAGAGAGTGATCCATGATTGAATCACTAGCAGCGGTCAAAATTTATCCTTAGTAACTGATGGACTAAGGAATTTTTCTCGATTATGGAGGTTGTTAAAGAGTTCGTCGTAAAGGGTTACGTCGATGTAAGCTTTGACACTAATCCGAATAACTATGAGTAGTGAAACGGATTCGTATAGTAGAGTAGATATTTGGAGTATTTCCGAATAGCACATAGTAGCAGCATCTATAAGATGACACAAAGATTTGTAAAGAACACACGGATCTAAAAATTTCAGAACCCTTGACTAAAACCTCTCTCATGAGCAAGACGTGATCAGACCCCATAACTATATGGGTGTTGGATTCGTTGGAATCACATGGTGATGTGAACTAGATTATTGACTCTAGTGCAAGTGGGAGACTTTTGGAAATATGCCCTAGAGGAAATAATAAATTAGTTATTACTATATTTGTTTGTTCATGATAATCGTTTATTATCCATGCTATAATTGTATTGATTGGAAACACAATACTTGTGTGGATACATAGACAAAACACTGTCCCTAGTAAGCCTCTAGTTGACTAGCTCGTTGATCAAAGATGGCCAAGGTTTCCTGGCCATAGGCAAGTGTTGTTACTTGATAACGGGATCACATCATTAGGAGAATCAAGTGATGGACTAGACCCAAACTAATAGATGTAGCATGTTGATCGTGTAATTTTGTTGCTACTGTTTTCTGCGTGTCAAGTATTTGTTCCTATGACCATGAGATCATATAACTCACTGACACCGGAGGAATGCTTTGTGTGTATCAAACGTCGCAACGTAACTGGGTGACTATAAAGATGCTCTACAGGTATCTCCGAAGGTGTTAGTTGAGTTAGTATGGATCGAGACTGGGATTTGTCACTCCGTGTGACGGAGAGGTATCTCGGGGCCCACTCGGAAATACAACATCACACACAAGCCTTGCAAGCAATGTGACTTAGTGTAAGTTGCGGGATCTTGTATTACGAAACGAGTAAAGAGACTTGCCGGTAAACGAGATTGAAATAGGTATGCGGATACTGACGATCGAATCTCGGGCAAGTAACATACCGAAGGACAAAGGGAATGACATACGGGATTATATGAATCCTTGGCACTGAGGTTCAAACGATAAGATCTTCGTAGAATATGTGGGATCCAATATGGGCATCCAGGTCCCGCTATTGGATATTGACCGAGGAGTCTCTCGGGTCATGTCTACATAGTTCTCGAACCCGCAGGGTCTGCACACTTAAGGTTCGACGTTGTTTTATGCGTATTTGAGTTATATGGTTGGTTACCGAATGTTGTTCGGAGTCCCGGATGAGATCACGGACGTCACGAGGGTTTCCGGAATGGTCCGGAAACGAAGATTGATATATAGGATGACCTCATTTGATTACCGGAAGGTTTTCGGAGTTACCGGGAATGTATCGGGAATGACGAATGGGTTCCGGGTGTTCACCGGGGGGGGGGGGGGGAAACCCACCTCGAGGAAGCCCATAGGCCTTGGGGGTGGCACACCAGCCCTTAGTGGGCTGGTGGGACAGCCCAAGAAGGCCCTATGCGCTATAGTAAGAAAATCAAAGAGAAAAAAAAGGAGGAGGCGGGAAAGGGAAGAAGGACTCCACCTTCCAAAGCAAGTTGGATTTGGTTTGGAAGGGGAGACCTTCCCCCCTTGGCTCGGCCGACCCCCTTGGGGCCTCTTGAGCCCCAAGGCAAGGCTCCCCCTCTCCCACCTATATATACGGAGGTTTTAGGGCTGATTTGAGACAACTTTGCCACGGCAGCCCGACCACATATCTCCACGGTTTTACCTCTAGATCGCGTTTCTGTGGAGCTTGGGCGGAGCCCTGCTGAGATAAGATCACCACCAACCTCCGGAGCGCCGTCACGCTGCCGGAGAACTCATCTGCCTCACCGTCTCTCTTGCTGGATCAAGAAGGCCGAGATCATCGTCGAGCTGTACGTGTGCTGAACGCGGCGGTGCCGTCCGTTCGGCACTAGATTGTGGGACTGATCGCGGTATGGTTCGCGGGGCGGATCGAGGGACGTGAGGACGTTCCACTACATCAACCGCGTTCACTAACGCTTCTGCTGTACGGTCTACAAGGGTACGTAGATCACACATCCCCTCTCGTAGATGGACATCACCATGATAGGTCTTCTTGCGCGTAGGAAAAATATTTGTTTCCCATGCGACGTTTCCCAACAGTCTCTCCTACTCTAGTCGGATTGGATTTGATGAAAAGTGTCCTTATGAAGGGTAAATAGCTTTGGCATATCAACGTTGTGGCTTTCACGTAGGTAAGCAGGCGTTCTTGCCAGAAAACCAAATCAGCCACGTAAAACTTGCAACAACAATTAGTGGACGTCTAACTTGTTTTTGCAGGGTTTGACATGTGATGTGATATGGCCAAAGGATGTGATTTTACATGTGTGATGTATGAGATGATCATCTTCTTGTAATAGGATTCACGACTTGCATGTAGATGAGTATGACAACCGGCAGGAGCCATAGGAGTTGTCTTATTTTATTGTATGAGATGCAACGCCATGTGTTTACTACTTTTTACTTCATTGCTAACAGTTAGCTATAGTAGTAGTAGTAGTAGTAGTAGTAGTAGTAGTAGTAGTAGTAGTAGTAGTAGTAGAAGTAGTAGTAGTAGTAGTTGGCGTGACAACTTCACGGAGACACAATGATGGAGATCATGATGATGGAGATCATGGTGTCACACCGGTGATGATGATGATCATGCGATGCCCGAAGATGGAGATCGAAGGAGCAAAAATGATAATGGCCATATCATGTAACTATATGATTGCATGTGATGTTTATCATGTTTTTCATCTTATTGCTTAGAATGATGGTAGCATAATAAGATGATCCCTCATAAAATTTCGAGAATGTATTCCTCCTGCGGCAACAAAAGTCCTTCCCTAGCGCATAGGAATTCTTCTTGTTACTTCTCTGGTTTGCGTCGGTTTTTCCCTTGAAGAGGAAAGGGTGATGCAGCACAGGAGCAGTAAGCATTTCCCTCAGTTTGAGAACCAAGGTATCGATCCAGAAGGAGGGCCTCGTCAAGTCCAGAGTACCTGCGCAAACACAAACAAGCTTGCACCCAACGCTTCAAAGGGGTTGTCAATCCCTTCAAGATTGTTTGCAAAGTGAGATTTGAAGGCGGAAAGTGCAACGAAGTAAAAAGTGTAAGGCTGAAAATATGGTGTGGAGTAGACCCTGGGGGCCATAGTGTTCACTAGAGGCTTCTCTCATAATAGCAAATATCACGGTGGGTGAACAAATTACTGTCGAGCAATTGATAGAACCGCGCAAAGTCATGACGATATCTAAGGCAATGATCATACATATAGGCATCACGTCCGAGACAAGTAGACCGATACTTTCTGCATCTACCACTATTACTCCACACATCGACCGCTATCCAGCATGCATCTAGTGTATTGAGTTCATGACGAACAGAGTAACGCCTTAAGCAAGATGACATGATGTAGAGGGATAATCTCAAACCAATGATGAAAACCCCATCTTTTTACCCTTGATGGCAACAACACGATGCATGCCTCGCTACCCGTTCTGTCACTGGGTGAGATCACCGCACGGTATGAACCCAAAACCAAGCACTTCTCCCATTGCAAGAATCATAGATCTAGTTGGCCAGACAAAACCCAAAACTCGAAGAGAATTACAAGGATATGAAATCATGCATAAGAGAGATCAGAAGAAACTCAAATAAGATTCATAGATAATCTGATCTTGACAAACACACCGCAAAAGAAGATTACATCGGATAGATCTCCATGAAAATCATGGAGAACTTTGTATTGAAGATCCAAGAGAGAGAAGAAGCCATCTAGATACTAACTATGGACCCGTAGGTCTATGGTAAACTACTCACGCATCATCGGAGAGGTCATGGTGTTGATGAAGAAGCCCTCCGTATCCGAATCTCCCCTCCGGCAGTGCACCAGAACGTGCCCCAGATGGGATCTTGCGGAGACAGAAGCTTGCGGCAGCGGAAAAGTGATTTCGATGATCTCCTGATTTTTTTGGGATTTTTACGGAATTTATAGGCGCAACCCCTAGGTCAGGGGGCGCTGAGGGGGCCCACAAGCCTGGATGGCGCGGCCTCCCCCTGGCTGCGGGGTGGGGGCTTGTGTGGCCCTGAGGCTCCCCTGCCTTGGCTCCCAAGCTCCCCGATCTTCTTCCGTTCCAGAAAAAATCTTTTCGGGGATTTTCTTCCGTTTGGACTCCGTTTCAAAATCTCCTCTGAAAGGGGTCAAAAACATGAAAAAAAACAGGAACTGGCACTTGGCACTGAGTTAATAAGTTAGTCCCAAAAAATATATATAAGGCATGCAAAACATCCAAAGTTTGACAAGATAATAGCATGAAACCATCAAAAATTATAGATATGTTGGAGACGTATCAATTCCCCTAAGTGTGCACCATTGCGAAGGATCGTTGTCTCGAAGCACCACGTGAGTATCGGGTGTGATAGATTCTAACGTTCGCATACAACGGGTGTAAGCCAGATTTACACACGCGAAACACTTAGGTTGACTCGACGACCCTAGCATATACAGACATGGCCTCGCATACGAGAGACCGAAAGGTCGAACATGAGTCCTATGGTTGAATGCGATCAGCATGGAGATGCTCACCATCGACGACTAATCCGTCTCACGTGATGATCGGACACGGGTTAGTCAACATGGATTATGTAACACTTAGATGACTAGAGGAATGTCGATTTAAGTGGGAGTTCATACATAACTTGATTAGATGAACTTAATTATCATGAACTTAGTCTAAAAGTTGTCTTTACAAATATTGTAGTTCCAATGGCCAACCACGTGTCAACCTCAATTTCAACGCGTTCCTAGAGAAAAACAAGCTGAAAGATGATGGTAGCAACTATGCGGACTGGGTCCGCAACTTGAAGCTCATCCTCATTGCATCCAATAAGGCTTATGTCCTTGGTGCGCCGCTAGGTGATCTCCTGCTCCCGCGGAAGCCCAAGATGTTCAGAATGTCTGGCAAACGCGGAGTGATGATTACTCTCTGGTTAGGTGTGGCATGCTATACAGTTTAGAACCAGGGACCCAAAGGTGTTTTGAGCAACATGGATCATATGAGATGTTCTAGGAGCTGAAACTAGTTTTTCAAGCTCATGCCCGGGTCGAGAGATATGAAGTCTCCGATAAGTTCTTTAGCTGCAAGATGGAGGAGAACAATTCTGTTAGTGACCATATACTCAGAATGTCTGGGTTGCATGGTCGTCTCACTCAGCTTGGAGTCGAACTTCCGGATGACGCGGTAATTGACAGAATCCTCCAGTCTCTCCCACCAAGCTACAATGGTTTTGTTCTGAACTACAACATTCAAGGGATGGAGAAGACCATTCACGGGTTGTACTCGATGCTGAAATCTGCAGAAGTAGAAATCAAGAAAGATCATCAAGTGTTGATGGTCAATAAGACCACCAGTTTCAAAAAGGGCAAGGGTAAGAAGAACTTCAAGAAAGACGGCAAATTTGTTGCCACGCTCGGTAAGCGAGCTGCCGGGAAGAAGAAAAAGAATGGATCCAAGCCTGAGACTGAGTGCTTCTATCGCAAGGGAAACGGTCATTGGAAGCGGAACTGCCCCAAGTACTTAGCGGATAAGAAGGCCGACAACGTCAAAGGTATATATGATATATATGTTATTGATGTGTACCTTACCAGCGCTCATAGTAGCTCCTGGGTATTTGATACCGGTGTTGTTGCTCACATTTGCAACTCAAAGCAGGAACTGCGGAATAAACGGAGGCTGGCTAAGGACGAGGTGACGATGCGCGTCGGGAATGGCTCCAAGGTCGATGTGATCGCCGTCAGCACGCTGCCTCTACACCTACCTTCGGGATTAGTTTTAAACCTTAATAATTGTTATTTAGTACCAGCTTTAAGCATGAACATTATATCAGGGTCTTTCTTAATGCGAGACGGCTACTCATTTAAGTCAGATAATAATGGTTGTTCTATTTATTGAGTGATATGTTCTATGGTCATTCTCCGCTGGTGAATGGTTTATTCTTGATGAATCTCGATCGTGATGTTACACATATTCATAGTGTGAATACCAAAAGATGTAAGGTTGATAATGATAGTCCCACATACTTGTGGCACTGCCACCTTGGTCATATCGGTGTCAAGCGCATGAAGAAACTCCATACTGATGGACTGTTAGAGTCTCTTGACTTTGAATCATTTGACACATGCGAACCGTGCCTCATGGGCAACATGACTAAGACTCCATTCTCAGGAGTAATGGAGAGAGAAAACGACTTATTGGAAATAATACATACTGATGTGTGTGTTCCAATGAACGTTGAAGCTCGCGGTGGCTATCGTTATGTTCTCACTCTCACCGATGATTTGAGTAGGTATGGATATATCTACTTGATGGAGCACAGGTCTGAAACATTTGAAAAGTTCAAGGAATTTCAGAGTGAGGTTGAGAATCAACGTGACAAGAAAATAAAGTGTCTACGATCTGATCGTGGAGGAGAATATTTGAGTTAGGAGTTTGGCGCACACCTAAGGAAATGTGGAATTGTTTCACAACTGACGCCGCCTGGCACACCGCAACATAATGGAGTGTCTGAATGTCGTAATCGCACTTTATTAGATATGGTGCGATCTATGATGTCTCTTACCGACTTACCATTATCATTTTGAGGATTCGCATTGGAAACTGCAGTATTCACTTTGAATAGGGCACCGTCTAAATCCGTTGATACGACACCGTATGAATTATGGTTTGGCAAGAAACCTAAGCTGTCGTTTCTAAAAGTTTGGGGTTGCGATGCTTATGTGAAGAAACTTCAACTAGAAAAGCTCAAACCCAAAGCGGAGAAATGCGTATTCATAGGATACCCTAAGGACACTATTGGGTACACCTTCTATCTTAGATCCGAAGGTAAAACCTTTGTTGCCAAGAACGAATCCTTTCTAGAGAAAGAGTTTCTCTCAAAAGAAGTAAGTGGGAGGAAAGTAGAACTTGATGAGGTAATTGTACCTCCTCTCGAACCGGAGAGTAGCGCAACATGAGAAAATGTTCCTGTGGCGCCTACACCAACTTAAGTTGAAGTTAATGATGATGATCATGAGGCTTCGGATCAAGTTGCTACTGAACCACGAAGGTCCACAAGGGTACGTTCCGCACGAGAGTGGTACAGCAACCCTGTGATGGAAATCATGTTGGTAGACAACGGTGAACCTTCGAACTATGAAGAAGCGATGGCAGGCCCGGATTCCAACAAATGGCTTGAGGGCATGAAATCCGAGATAGGATCCATGTATGAGAACAAAGTATGGACTTTGGTGGACTTGCCCGATGATCGACGAGCCATATAAAATAAATGGATCTTCAAGAAGAAGACTGACGCAAACGGTAATGTGACCGTTTATAAAGCTCGACTTGTCGCAAAAGGTTTTCGACAAATTCAAGGAGTTGACTACGATGAGACTTTCTCTCCCGTAGCAAAGCTGAAGTCAGTCCTAATCATGTTAGCAATTGCCGCTTTTCATGATTATGAAATTTGGCAAATGGACGTCAAAACAACGTTTCTTAACAGGTATCTTAAGGAAGAGTTGTATATGATGCAACCAGAAGGTTTTGTCGATTCTAAGAGTGCTAATAAGGTATGCAAGCTCCAGCGCTCCATCTATGGGCTGGTGCAAGCATCTCAGAGTTGGAACATTCGCTTTAAGGACGTGATTAAAGCATTTGGGTTCATATAGGTTTATGGAGAAGCCTATCTGTAGAAGAAAGTGAGTGGGAGCTCTATAGGTTTCCTCATACTATATGTGGATGACATATTATTGATGGGGAATAATATAGAGTTATTGGAGAGCATAAAGGCCTACTTGAACCAGAGTTTTTCGATGAAGGACCTTGGAGAAGCTGCATACATATTAGGCATCCAGATCTATAGAGATAGATCGAGACGCCTCATAGGTATTTCACAAAGTACATACCTTGACAAGATATTGAAGAAGCTCAATATGGAAAACTCAAAGAAGGGGTTCTTGCTAGTTTTGCAAGGTATGAGATTGAGTAAGACTCAGTCACCGACCACGGCAGGAGATAGAGAGAAGGTGAGTACTGTCCCCTATGCTTCAGCCGTGGGCTCTCTAATGTATGCCATACTGTGTACCAGAGCTGATATAAACCTTGCCATAAGTTTGGTAGGTAGGTACCAAATTGATCCCGGTATGGAACACTGTACAACGGTCAAGAATATCCTTAAGTACCTGAAAAGGACTAAGGAGATGTTTCTCGTTTATGGAGGTGACGAAGAGCTCGTTGTAAAGGGTTACGCTGATGCTAGCTTCGACACAAATCTGGATGACTCTAAGTCAGAAACCGGATACGTGTATGTTCTGAATGGTGGGGCAGTGAGTTGGTGTAGCAGCAAGCAAGACATCGTGGCAGCATCTACATGTGAAGCCGAGTACATAGCTTCTTCGAAAGCGGCTCATGAAGGGATCTAGATGAAGGAGTTCATCAGCGACCTTGGAGTGGCTCCAAGCGCATCAGGTCCGATGACACTCTTCTATGATAACACTAGAGCTATTGCCATAGCCAAGGAGCCCAGATTTCACAAGAATACCAAGCACATCCAACGCCGCTACAACTCCATCTAGGACCAGGTCCGGAGAGGAGTCCTTGATATTTGTAAAGTACACACGGATCTGAATATTGCAGACCCATTGACTAAACCTCTTCCACGAGCAAAACATGATCAACACCACAATGCTATGGGTGTTCGATTCATCACAATGTAACTAGATTATTGACTCTAGTCTAAATGGGAGATTGTTGGAAATATGCCCTAGAGGCAATAATAAAATGGTTATTATCATATTTCCTTGTTCATGATAATCGTCTAATGTTCATGCTATAATTGTATTAACAGGAAACAGTAATACATGTGTGAATAAATAGATCACAATGTGTCCCTAGCAAGCCTCTATTTGGCTAGCTCGTTGAACAATAGATGATCATGGTTTCCTGATCATGGACATTGGATGTCATAGATAATGGGATCACATCATTAGAAGAATGATGTGATGGACAAGACCCAATCCTAAGCGTAGCACTAGATTTTGTTGTTCGTATGCTAAAGCTTTTCTAATGTCAAATATCTTTTCCTTCGACCGTGAGATTGTACAACTCCTGGATACCGCAGGAGTGCTTTGGGTGTATCAAACGTCACAACGTAACTGGGTGACTATAAAGGTGCACTACGGGTATCTCCGAAAGTATCTGTTGGGTTGGTACGAATCGAGATCGGGATTTGTCACTCCGTGTGACGGAGAGGTATCTCTGGGCCCACTCGGTAGAACATCATCATAATGAGATCAAGTGACTAAGGAGTTAGTCACGGGATGATGTACTACGGAACGAGTAAAGAGACTTGCCGGTAACAAGATTGAACAAGGTATAGGGATATCGACGATCGAATCCCGGGCAAGTTCTTTACCGATAGACAAAGGGAATTGTATACGGGATTTATTGAATCCTTGACATCGTGGTTCATCCGATGAGATCATCATGGAACATGTGGGAGCCACCATGGGTATCCAGACCCTGCTGATGGTTATTGACCGGAGAGGTGTCTCGGTCATGTCTGCATGCCTCCCGAACCCGTAGGGTCTACACACTTAAGGTTCGATGACGCTAGGGTTATAGGGAATTGTTGTACGAGGTTACCGAAGGTTGTTCGGAGTCCTGGATGAGATCCCGAACGTCACGAGGAGCTCCCGAATGGTCTGGGGGTGAAGATTGGTATATAGTATGGATGGGTTTGGACGCCGGAAAGGTTTCAGGCACCACCGGCAACGTGCCGGGACCATCAGAAGGGTTCCGGTGGCCCACCGGGAGGGGCCACCAGTCCCGGGAGGCTACATGGGCCAAGTGTGAGAGGGAACCAACACCTAGGTGGGCTGGTGCGCCCCCACACCCAGCGCAAGCGCACCAGAGAGGGAAGGGGGGGAGGAATCCTAGGCGCTGGTGGGCCTAAGGCCCACCTAGGGGTGCGCCACCCCTCTCCTCCCCTGGCCGCCGGCCACGCCTCCCATCTAGGGCTGCCGCACCCTATGGGGTGGGAACCCTGAAGGGTGTGCCCCCTCCCCTTCACCCTATATATAGTGGAGGTTTTGGCCATTGGAGACACACAATTCTCTCTCTCTCTCGGCGCAGCCCTGCTTCTCCTCTCCCTCCTCTCCCACGGTGCTTAGTGAAGCCCTGCAGGCAGACCTCGTAGCTCCATCTCCACCACGCCGTCGTGCTGCCGGAGCTCTTCCCCAACCTCTCCCTCCTCCTTGCTGGATCAAGGTGCGGGAGACGTCACTGGGTTGCACGTGTGTTGAACGCGGAGGTGCCATGGTTCGGCACTAGATCGGAATCACACCGCGATCTGAATCGCGGCGAGTACAACTGCATCAACCGCGTTCTAGCAACACTTCCGCTTAGCAATCTTCAAAGGTATGAAGATGCTCTCACCCCTCTCTCTTACTGGTTTCTCCATAGGAAGATCTATGTATGGCGTAGGAAAATTTTGAATTTTTGCCACGTTACCCAACATCCTTGACCTCCGACTCCTGGATTCGCCGCACAAAACGCCTGCTAGTAACATCAAAGGAGTCGTCTAGATTAATGGTAGAGCTCTCACTCTCCCCATTGAACAACTTGTCAAAGTACTCCCGCCATCTATGCTTAATCTCCTCATTCTTCACCAAGAGTTGGTCTGCTCCGTCCTTGATGCACTTGGTTTGGTCAACATCCCTCGTCTTCCTCTCCCGGATCTTCGCCAAGTTATAGATGTCCCTTTCACCTTCCTCCGCGTCTAACCGTTGGTAGAGGTCCTCATACGCCCAACCCCTTGCTTCACCCACAGCTCGCTTTGTGACCTTCTTTGACATCTTGTACATCTCAATGTTGTATGCACTCTTATCCACATATAGGCGCCTGAAACAATCTTTCTTCTCCTTAATTGCCTTCTGCACATCATCGTTCCACCACCAGGTATCTATAGCTTCTCTTCTACTTCCCCTAGACACTCCAAACTCCTCGGAGTCAACCTTACGAATGCAGGTCACCATCTTCATCCACATGTTGTTTGCATCACCTCTTTCCTCCTAAGGGCCTTCCTTAACGACCCTCTCCTTGAATGCGTGAGATACCTCCCCCTTAAGGTTCCACCACTTTGTTCTAGCGACTTTGGCACGCTTGTCCCGCTGGACATGAATCCGAAAGCGGAAGTCAGCAACCACAAGCTTATGTTGAGGGACAACACTCTCTCCAGGTATCAACTTATAGTCTAGGCATGCACGCGTGTCTTCTCTTCTCGAGAGGATGAAATCAATTTGGCTAGAGTGTTGCCCACTATTGTATGTCGCTAGATGTGATTCTATCTTCTTAAAGAGGGTGTTAGCTACAATCATGTCATAGGCTAGCGCAAATCTTAGGACATCTTCTCCTTCTTGATTCATGATGCCATAGCCAAATCCCGCATGCACCCCTTCAGAACCTGTGTTAGATGTGCCCACGTGGACACTGAGGTCTCCTCCTATGAAGAGACTCTCGCCAATCGGTACACTCCTAGCCATGTCCTCCAGACCTTCCCATAACTCCCTCTTGGTGTTTTCATTGTGGCCTACTTGCGAGGCATACGCGTTGATAACGTTGATAACTAAGTCCCCAACTACAAGCTTGACGAGGATAATCCGGTCCCCACGTCTCTTGACGTCTACCACTCCATACTTGAGGCTCTTCCTGATCAAGATGCCTACTCCATTTTTGTTTGCAACCGCCCCCGTGTACCACAGCTTGAAGCCGGTACCCTCCACCTCCTTCGCCTTTTATCCCCTCCATTTGATCTCTTGGACACAAAGGATATCAACGCCTCTCCTCACCGCTGTATCAACTACCTACCGAAGCTTACCCGTCAGAGACCCTACGTTCCAACTACCTAAGAGAATCTTCCTAGGCTCGGCTAGCTTCCTTACCCTTCGCACTCGCCGAGTCAAATGCGAAGACCCTTGGCCATTTTCCACTACACCCGGGCGCTTATGTAGCACACCACTAAGGATGCAACGACCCGATCCTCGCTCACTTGCCACCGTATCCAGATCACGATACGGCGCGCCACCTTGGGGGTGACGGCCCGGCCCTTGCCCATTTTCCACCACACCCGGGTTCCGATGTGGTGCGTCACTGAGAGGGTTACGTCCCAACGAAAATCTTTTGGGTTTCATCTCCATTAGAGTAGCTGAGTTTTCACGTTGGCTCACCAAACCTATCACAACCCTCCTCCTTTACCCGGGCTTGGGATCGGCTATGTTGAGACAACATAGGTGGAGTTAAATTCCTTCCCCTTACCAAAGTCAAATCAGTTCTCAAATGCCATGCTTTCAAGAAAATGAATATAAGTTGGTCACACAAAATAGAACTCAATTGATACAAAAGAATAAGGAACCAACCAGTCCCAGTATGCATGTAAATCTCCTCCACCGGTAGTTACCATATTTTCCTCATGGCCATACGCAACGAATATGCCTTTGACACACGACGAGCGCATGAAAAGTACTTTCATGTTCTACTCCACAACTTAGAAGGGGAATGCTAGATACATGCAACTTAGAAGAGGAATGCTACATTCATGCAAAGCTACATACGATTTACGTGATGAAGCTGATCTGGCACATTTTGATTGGAATAAGGGGAAGAAGGGCCCACGCCAATGAAGGGGGGGGGGGAGAAAATTAGAGGGAAGGATACCTAGGATCACGTAACAGGTTACATAGATGTAGAATTATTGGACCCAGAAATAACTATTCCCAAGTAGGGGCTAAGAACCATCAACTTAAACACATGAAAATATACATTATATTTTATGTTTCATAGGGTGAGAAACAAATATTGGCGGAATTACAAATGCAAAGATTTTATTCATTTAGGCGATATACATACATCGATGAAGCTATACATGTAAAACATATACATTCAAAAAGTAGAAGCACACATTTGTGTAGATCAAAACCTTAGTCAACTCCAAAGTTGCTCTTGGGCGACTCCGTAGGTACCACCACGACACCCCCCAAAAAAGATCCTCCAACCATGTGAAAAATTATGAGGTGCTCCCTGATCCTCCAACCGTGTTTTCCTATTTATATTTATTATATCTTGAGTCATTTATTTACTTTATGATGCAATCATAATCCCTTTTCTTTCTTATTTTACAAGATTCATACAAAGAGAGAGATTGCCGACAGCTGGAATTCTGGACCGGAAAAGGCTACGTAAGAGTTGGATATTCTCTAGAACTCCAGATGACGTGAAAATTGACAAATAATTATTTTTAAATGTTAAAATATTAGTGAAAGAAATGTCAGGAGGGGATCTACCAGGAGGCCATGAGCGTGGGGGCATGCCCTACCCCTAGAACGCGAAGCTTGAGCTTGTGAGGCCCATAGCAGGCCTCTAGTGCCGATATTCTCCTATATGAGGCTATTTTCCCTAGCAAAAAATAAGGAGATTTATTTTGGGATGAAGCGATGTCGTCTCAATGCGGAACCTGGACAGGAGCACTTTTACTCTTCGTCGGAGCGATTTCGCTGGGGAAACTTTCCTCTGGGAGGGGGAAATCAAAACCATCGTCATCAACAACGCTTCCTCCATCGTGGGAGTACCAATCTTCACCAACACCATCTCATCTCAAAACCTAGTCCATATCTTGTATACAATCTTTATCTCCAAACTCACATTGGTACTGTGGGTTCTAGTAGCGTTGATTACATCTCGTAGTTGATGCTATTGGTTTAGTTGGTGGAATATTATATATTCAGATCCTTAAGCATATTCATTACACCTATGATCTTGAACCTGATGATGATTTGTGAGTAGTTACTTTTGTTTTGAAGGAGATGGGATAAGTCTTGGTATAAGTAATCGTGTGAAGTTGATATTTGTTCCTATTTTGATGATGTGTACGTTGCTCTTCCTTTAGTGGTGTCATCTGAGTGTCAACTAGATGATAGTTCACCATATTTGGTCCTAAGGGAAAGCATTGGGGAGTAATAAGTAGATGATGGGTTGTGAGAGTGACACAAGGTTAAACCATAGTTTATGCGTTATTCCGTAAGGGGCTGATTTGGATCCACATGTTTCCTGCTATGGTTAGATTTATTTTAATTCTTCTTTCGTAAATGCAGATGCTTGCGAGAGGGGATAATCATAAGAGGGTTGTTTGTTCAAGTAAGAGCATCACCCTAGCACCGGTCCACCCACATATCAAATTATCAAAGTACCGAACATGAATCAACTAAACATGATGAACGTGACTAGATGACAATTCCCATGTGTCCTCGAGAGCGCTTTACTTCCTATAAGAGAAAGTTCCAACTTGTCCTTTGGTGTAAAAAGGATTGGGCCACCTTGTTGCACCTTTACTATAATTGTTACTTGTTACTTGTTAAGAATTGCTTTACTACAAAACTACTCCCTCCGTCCCAAAATTCCTTTCTTAGGTTTCTCTAGAAACGAATATATCTAAATACTAAAACGTGACTAGATACATTCATATCTAGACAAATCTAAGACAAGAATTTTAGGATGGAGGGAGTATCTGTTACCGCTAGTTTCAGTGCTTGTAGATACTACCTTGCTAAAACAACTTGCCATTCTTTGTGCTCCTCGCTGGGTATGGCACTCTTACTTATCAAAAGGACTATGATTGATCCCCTATACTTGTGGGTCATCACTCCCATAGTCACATACTCCCGTGCTAAGGGAGCACCTAGGCGTTGGATCTCTGGATGAGAGATCCAACGATCAAAGGAGAGCTCATGCAAAATTGGAAAAACCTCCAAAGGCTATGAAGGTGACCAATTGATCCATGGCTCACTGCTCTAGGAGCTCCCATGGCATTAGAGCAAGTGAGCTCGAGGAACACTTGATATTTCTTACCAACCAACCACCAAATATTCTTGCCCGTGGAGGTGGAGGTCAATGGGCAGCAGATAACGACATCGGGGTGTCTATACCTGTCGCTCTTCCCAATCCCTCAACTCCTCGACTCTATACCATCCATCTCTTGCCCTAGGCTATTGACAACATTCGTTAACCCCCTTCTCCCGCCTCAACGGGCAACCTCAAAACCAACCATGCTCGAGCAATCCAACTCAGCGTCCGTCACAATGGCGCCCCAAAGTGGATTCCTGTTGCTCGCTCGATTTTTATACCGGTGCGCAATGGCTACTTGGTGTTGTCGACCACTTTGTCCCATGAAGCTCCCTTCTTAGTGGCTTCTTCCTAGCTACAATATTCATTGTTGTTTGGACCTGGGAAAGAGGGGCAGGGAAAGGGAGGGGGCTTTGGACATGGCGTCATGCATCACCTCTGCGCCGAAGTGTGCGGCAATCCCGTTTTGCTTTCTTTGTGAGGCAGTCTTGGCCCATGGCAAGTAGCAAATTTGTATCGCATGGGTCATGTACGTTAGTTGTGACCGTGCCGGCTTCCCATACTCCTACGGGCATATGTTTTGTCTAGTGCCTCGATGGGGTCCGACTCCTATGTCGATGTCCACCTAAGCGGTGTTGCTTGTCTTTGCACCCGGTTGCACACTCGCAACCACTCGATTTCGGGTTGTTCCCGTGTCGCCCTGGGGATCCATGCTACGGTTGGGTATCTTTGTTCTGAATGATATGGTTTGAAGTGAAAGCTCTGCCCATGGGCGTTGTCGGCGTCAAAACCGGCAAATCTCGGGTAGGGGGTCCCGAACTATGGAGTTTAGATCGATGGGTGGCAGGAAAGAGGGGGAGACGATGTTTACCCAGGTTCGGGCCCTCTTGAAGAGGTAGAACCCCACGTCCTGCTTGATTATATTGATGGGTAACATTTGTTACAGAGTTGATCTACCTCGAGATTGTACGAGCTAAAACCCTAGATGAGATAATTTGCCTCTATGCATAAGAGCCTCTGGTTTATATAGATACCAATGCCCTTAGGGTTACATGTTACCGACTTAGATCGGGGATAGATGGGCCGAACTGGTCCTCCTGCCTTGGAGTGCACGCCTAGTCTTCGAAGGTTTCCATCTTGATTACGCAGTTTTCAGATAATCGGGTCTTCAATGACGCATCCCATATGATGGGCCCATAAGGGACAACCCGACTACCCGAGGACCCCTTAATCCGCTCCCTCAGGCGTCGTGTTCCTTCTTGAAGGTGTTGCAACAAACCCTCATCTTTCTCTTTAGTGCATGTGCCCGTGCTCGGCTGGCAATGGCTGTGTTGTCCGCTGCTCTTGCATTTGGGCATCATGGTGCCGCCATATACTTCTCCTTTTGCCGTTGCTTTCAGGTTTGGTGGTCATGGTATTCGAGTGGTGCGGCCTTGCGAAGCGGTGGCTCCGGATCCGTTTGTGTGTGTGGGGGGGTGACTATGGTCTAGAGTTGTGTGATCGAGAAGGCCTTGCTCCTCGTGTGTTTTTTGGTTTACTTTTTTCTTATAAACAAGTTGTCTTGTTTAGGTTTTTTTGTGTGGCTTCCCTTATAAATTGAACCAACTTTCCATTTTTAGGTGAGATCAAATTGGGGAACCTTTCTTTGGTGATAGTTTCGAGAAAAAGAACTTATAAATATCATACACAATTACACATACATATTTTTGTAGAAATTGGGGTATGGATGTTATTTTCTACTCTCTTCATTTTTAAATATAAGTCTGTTAAATGTTTCACTAGACTACATACAGATGCATATAGACATACTTGAAAGTAGTATAAATTGACTCTTTTTGTTTCATATGTACTTCTTCCCACATGCTAAAAAGTGCAGCTGCACTATTTGACTCGAACAAATGCACCCTCACGCGGAAATTTGCAGCAAATCATTCGACTTTATTTGTTTTTTTAAATACTATAACTTTTGAACCGAGTGTGAGAATGATGATCTGTTTTCACGGTTGTGTTTCTAACGACGAGCTCTTCAAAACTAGATCCCATATGGATAGATTTTGACAATTTTTTGAGCACCCGTGGGGTGATATTTAGGCAACTTTAGTGTTAAAGAAAAGCAACTTCTTATTAGTGTGCGTAGTATGATCGCCTATCCAAGAAAATTCCTTTAAAATTATCTATCATGACTAGAAGGTTAAATAACTTCACCCTTTAGCAACCACATGGCAAATGTGGTCAGCTATTTCTAAACTTAAATTGTTAAATTATGTGTCGGATGTGCATGCTCGGCTCGGCATGCGTTGGATGTCCATTAATTCGTGTATTTTTTTTAAAAAAAGCTATAACTATCAAACAGTGTGTTAGAATTACGATATGTTTTCACCGTTGGGTTTCTCATGACAAATTCTTCAAAATGAGATCCCATATGAATATGTTTTGAAGAATTTTTTCAAAAGCAACTTCGATGCTAGATAAGGCAACTTTAGTGCTAAACATAAGTAACTTTTAATGCTAGATGAACTGCATCATGTGTATACACTTGAGTTGCTTGTTGAATGCACTAGAGTTGCGCAAAAAACACACTGAAAGTTGCTAACTTGTTTGTGATACTCAAGTTCAATTATGGCAACTATTCACATATAGCAGGCAACTGAGCATTAACGGCACGCAACTGATCATCAACCATAGGCAATTGACCATCAATAATAGGCAATTGAGCAATTTCGTAGTATTTTTTATGTAACTGAGCATCAAAATTGAGCAATTTTACAGTATTTATAGGCAATTGAGCATCAATCATAGGCAACTGATCGTCATTGTTTAATTATGTAAACCTTTTAGAGATGAATGTAGTCAACTGTTAGTCGTGGTAACCAACTTACAAGAATTCTTCGCTGATAGATAGTCATACTAGGGGGAGGGGGGAGGAGTTGCTTGGCTATAACACTAAAGTTGCCTCATCTAGCACACAAAGTTGCTTAAAAATAAAGTTCGTCAAAACCTATCCATATGGGATCTAGCTTCGAAAAGCTCGTCGTAAGAAACACAACCATGAAAACAGATCGTCATTCTGACGCTCGGTTCAGAAGTTATGACTTTTTGAATTTCTTTAAAACACTAATAAATGTATATGAATTTTATTTTTGATTGTCCTCATATACGCCCGCGCTGCTGCCCTCAATAGCCATGTCCGTACTTATTTAGTAAAATCTTTAAAAGGAATTATATTTAAGGACGAAGGAAGTACAAGTGAATGGTCTTAATTTGTGAGAGCCACGTGCCAAACCGGTTGGCCGCTATCCAGTTCATAATGCCGAGCAGCGCTGTAGTACAACCGAGCCCTGTTTATCGAAACGACACAACCGAAGATCCTGTACGCCGACCTTTGATAGAGTAGTGCCTACATGTACGTACAACTGAAGCCCCTCCATTAAGATTTAAGAATACTTTAACCTAAACAGTTTGTGTTAATAATTGAGTACGTAGTGCAATCAGTATTTGTGACATTCAAGGCTCTGCTCCTTTGTCTACGTTTTCGGGAGAATCGCATGTGTCATCCTCGGCAAGCTGCCGGCATGACAGGGGAGCAAAATCAATAGCGCAGCTACCGGTGGTTCCCAGTGTCCAGTACAGAGTATTAGTAGTTTGCATCTTCAGTAGTAATTTCCCTCGAATAATAAGCAAGTGATCGTGAAAATTCATTTATCTCAAGGATTGCGTGGTAAAAAAACACACAACTTGGGTACATCGACATGCAGCTTTAGCTGCAGCTCAATCGTCTCCTCGACAACAAAGCAGAGGAAGGCAAAAAAAAGAAGTAAAATTACAGACGGACGGGCGGACGGACTACATACACATGATACATCACTAGGGGAATGCAGAGACCAGGGAGGGAACATTACAGTTTTGCAAGCTCCTCCTCCTCATCTGACACCGCCTCTCGCAGCACCCGGACGCACATTCTTTCTTTTCGCGGGATAAAAATTCACACGCAGGAGCCATCTTGAGCAGATAAATATGGGTGTGACTCAGGGTCAGGGGTAGTTCACCAGGGAGCGGTACGTGGCTCCGGCCTTCCAGTTGGCGGGGATGACGTTGTTGACGACGAGCTTCCTGCCGGAGTCGGAGGTGAGCCGGAGCGAGAAGGGGGCGCGCAGCCGGTTGCCGTTGTTGAGGCGCCACAACGCGCCCCAGTCCTGTGTCATTTGCGTCCAGGCGCCGCTGCCGGCCTCCTTGAGGGCCACGGCCTTGAGGTCGCCGTCGTCGTCCTCGAACTCGATCAGGGTCTTGAAGTAGAAGGGGTTGGAGCCCTGGTCCACCCTGAAGGCAATGTTGACGCCAGGGTACTTGCATGGCACTCTAGGATGAT